>NC_049992.1:13690013-13775013 GCF_000003815.2 Branchiostoma floridae | reverse complement strand
CCACATGTACAGCCATTTTGTAAAACTACTCATCCTTACTTTTAGTCCTTACTTTGCTTCAATATCTATGTGGCAGTGAACATCGGATCTGAAAAATATGTTTTGCAGCGCGACTTGCACTTTGCGACATGTTTGATTTTTTTAATGGCGCTTGTCTTCACTATCACACATAGCAGTTTAGATAAGCATAAGGGATACAGATTTTGCAAATGTTGATCACACGAATAGATGTTAAATGGGCGATGAAACGAGAGGAACCCGTTCGCTAGAAGCATTTAAGTCAGTCCAACGATTTTTCCTGTATTTCGAGGGTGATTAGACTTATAGCAGATGACACTCAAGCAAATGTCAATACCAATGTGCCTTTAGAGTAATTTTCTGAGACCCAAGGGCCAATTTGCGCCAAAAGAATGTCCTCTGTCGGGAACATTTGGGGGTGTTGAAGGTATTCCGGTCCTCACGGGGACACTAAAACACGCCAGCGTTAAGCCGAACAGCTACATAAGGAATAGAACTTCTTCTTGATATTGACAACCTAATCTTCTACGCATCAGGTTTCACGTTGCTTCCTTGACGTTCAGTGCTCTTTTTAGTTTGTTGATTAATTAGGACTGGAATAGCGCCGGTAGTAAACAGGCTGTGAAGCCTATCTAAAACTTATATGGTTTGATGTATCTATCAATAAGAAAAATGAAAACTTGTTAAAAAGGCTGTTGTCTGGCAAAATATACAGTGTGAAGTACAATCGGACAAGTTCAAAGTTGACTTAACAATAGTATAAGATTTGTAGACAACCTAAACACGTAGGACTAACCCCGGCGCCGTATTACTACAGTCTTAAAAGATGCCGTCTAATGAAACACACCTATATTGGATAATACAATCTATTTCTAATCAAGAAGGAGCAATTGTATCTTTGTAGTACACTAAATTCGCTTTCATGGATTGCCGGTACCATAATTCTGAAGCGTTCATGTTTGTAATCAACATTATAACACGATTTAAAGGCTATTAGAGTTCAGACAATATTCTCTATTTTAAATCCAATCCAACATATTAATTAGTTTCATTTACAAAATATCTTTATTAATTGTCTGCATGTTGAAATCCATTGATTATTACACGTACGAGACATGACTCTGTTTTCGTAAAGGTAACGCAATTACTAATAGCGAATAGACAGACATCCAACCTGAATGCGCAGATGAAACATTATCTAGAGCTTAACTGGTGAAATGACCCATAGCATCCTTCAACAGGGCGGAAGGCGTATTAAAAGGATTCCTGATTAATGCAGAAAATTGCTTTTAAAAATGCCATTTATCAAATCATCCATCCCATTAGACATCCACCCTGGCTATGATTGGTTTCTTTCCTGAACTTGACTCTTGTCGGGTATGATTTGAAACGTGCTTGTCTGTCGGTATAAGCAATTAGCTTCACAGGACCTGTCTGCATTTCGTCAGGAATCACGAGGAAATAGTCTGCAGCGATTTGATTGTGGATCTTAAACACGGCGTTTTAAGCTGCAACACATGTAACTCTCAAAGTTAATCTAGTCGAAGGTCTTAAAATGTCTGTGCCCCAGACACTCTATAAAATGCACAGCTCTTAAAAGCAAGATTGGATCGGAAGCGCTTGACAAGGGCAATCAGTTAAAGCAAACGATTTAGAGTCAGAATCCCTCAAGAACGTGAAGTAATGAAAACTGAGACGAGTAGCCTTGTGGTCATTACGGTGGCTGATTGTTTTTCACATCTTGTGGGCTCACGGTAAGTATAACGTGTGTTGATGGAGTGTGAAGCGTTCTCGTGGAAGGGAAGTTGAACGTGCAAACTACGTACACACTCCATACATCACCGTACATTGTAAGGAGGTATGAATAACCAAAGCTTATTGCGTCTGCTTATTTTGGACACTTGGAATAAATGGTTCATTGGGATAAAATGCATAGCATCAAATCAAATGGACTTCTTTGTAAGTCGGTAATATCATTGAAGAGTAGCAACCAAGCGCTTCTACTCTAATCCCCTGGTAGATCTACTGGTGGCATAAGGAGTTTAGCTGGCCAAGGACTAGGTCAAGGAGTGTTCTTAGCCACTGGGGGCTCAGACTAGATCTGCTTGGGGATTAGGGTAGAAGCGCTTGTTTTCTACTACCCCATTTAAGATGAAGTTCGGCATCCCTAGTCGGCCTATTGTTTCTTCAGGTTTTAAGCAGTCTTAACGTGTACTGCAAAGATACCACGGAACTAGCAGATGTAACATGGATAACCTGTGCAACGTTTGCTGGAGTAAATTACAATAATGATTTTGATTCAAACGCCAAAACGAGGGTAGGAAACTTAAACCGCCTTTTCATCTTTTTCTACAGATTGATTTAATGCTGATTTTCATCCAAGTCTTAACTCAGATACAGAACTCTTCGACACCACGAACATGGCATCTGCAATTGCTTACGGGATGACACCATCACTGTCACTTTCAATAAGAAAGGTTTGTATCAGACAGAAGCTGTAAGATATCAATGAAAATGTACCTGGTGACATTGCCACCCATGCATCTAATTTTCATATGATTCATTAGCCAATTATGTGCTGTCATCAGTGTGCCCCTGGTACCCATACTTGTAGAGAAGAACATATCTCTGTTACTCTCATCAACGTAGTGACAAATACCAACGGAAGGTTACGGGTCGGGCATGCAACAAAGGGCACAATCATAAATTGAACTACATTGATTCAAAGATCAGAGGATGTAAAATATGAGTCCTGGCAGTGGTGTGGACACTAGAATTACCAAACGATATTTCAGACCAATCTAATCAGCAAAGTTGCCTTTCAACTGCATATACATTTGACGGAAAGGCATCGCCGTTCACTGCTCAATGCCTGCCGCAGCCACACATCACGACAGTGGAAAATAAATGTCATGTCTTATCCTACATCAGACAGTAATGCATCATATTGCCTCAGGTTAGTTTTGACTTCCATATAGGATAATACATGGAAAGTGCGGCTTTGTGGTTTATGGCGTTCAACATATTCCCTGTACTCTATCAATGGAGAGGCAGATAGAACCTTTCTCACAGACCCCTTTTGATATGTATCAACCTTCGGGTTGATAGATATTTCAAATGCTTTGTTGCTTTTGCGGCATTAGCTTCTATCTCACGATAATCTCAAGATGTACTTTGACAAATATAACGGTACATCTGCGGTTTGGAGTTTTCATTGAAGCAGTCTAACTTGAGCTATATCTTAGAGTTATTTGAAATATTTATACCTCTACTGGGCAGCCATGGTGGTTCAAGTAAGTAATCCTTACTCAGTTTGCATTGTATTTTGCAATGCTCCCATGAATACAGATTAATCCCACTAAGTGACAGACAGATTAGAATGATAGATATGTCTGCAGGCACGGCTGTCAGACGGCTGTACACGAAAGGGAGTCGTAATGCGATCGGCTGTCATCTATGTTCTACTGTAATCAGATGGAAGGCTGACTGATGGCATGCAACACACTTCAGTTCCTCCAACAACGGAAACTTTTACTGCGCTAAGACGCAGAAAGAAGGTAACAAATCCGACAAGAAACCAAATCACATAGAATCGATCATGCAAACTTTTTCTGCGATCCTTAAAATCTTTTAACATTTCTAAAGATGATATTTCTCATCTATGAACTTATATCACCTCCGGACCCTCCAACAATGGAAACTTTTACTGCGCTAAGACGCGGAGAGTACTAGGTAAAGGTGGTACGAGTATCTCAGTGCACTTGGGTCACCGGTCAATTTAGATATTGTGTAATAAGTAAAAAGCATAACAACAAAATGCACAATTTGCAAGAAGATTCTTTCTTTACCTGAAATTAGTTGAGTATCGTTCTAACCCCGCAGTGCCACACTGGTGCCCCAAGTGCAGTGAAATACCACCTTAACAAAGCCGACAAGAAAGCAAGTCACCGAGAATGGATCATACCAAGGAGGTTGAAGTCCCCTTGATCATACAAACTTTTTCGGTGATCTTCAACATCTTTTAAATAACATTCCTTAAGATTGCATTTCTCAACTATGAACTTATATAACGTCTTTTACTTCGACAGCGGCACAAGATACACAGAGACAAGCACATGCATTAAATATAAGTACAACAGACATGGCTTCAGAATATTGTCAAAACATGTACATTATGATGTCAAGCTAAGCACGAATCATCGCACAAACAAGCAACATGAGTGGAAGTATTGTGACTAAGTGTATCACCATCTTGTCTTCTTCGTTAGGCCACAGCAAGTACATTTTATGGATGACATCAGCGCGCTCATAAATTTTCTCCTGATTCCCTTCAAAAGATGGTCAACATGACGAGAAAATACCCAAACTTCAAAATATGTCATGTCATATCCGGGTTGGACTTGTAGAAGTGACACTAGTGAGAAAGCCATGGCTGTAGTTTCCAACTTGGTAAGTGATACTAGTCATCGCACAAGAGTAACTTCTTTAATACAGAAATATATTAAAGGACTTGTTGGCTCATAGTGATAAAATGCTTTGTCACTATATTAAATGAATATAACAACGTTTATGTTGTCTATTTTGAAAATTTGGGCATTTGAATTTGAAGTCTAAATGATGTCATCTATTGAATATACATTCTGTTGCCTTATTTCAAGTTTTACGGACAGATGAAAAAGTAGCATAGGAACAATTACATACCATGTTGTATTGTAAGGAAAATAATTGTTCATTTGACAATTGCAACGAATTAATCCTGTGTCTGAAAAAGTTACTTTTTCATACCTTTCTTGCAGAAACGTTAAGGCAGCCAACGTTCAAGATGCTATCAATTCCAAGACAAAAGATGTCATTTCTTATACATGATGGTAAGGTGACTGAATATCCATGCGTTACCCATGTTCATACAGCAAGTATAGTTTTATATGTACTATAATGTATTAGCTCAGTTCTTTAAGTTGCAACATAATAGAGATAAAGGATAAAAGTATCACAGCACAACGTGGTAAAATGCTTGTTAAATTGTACATAAACGGGATATTAAGAGAACACTGTAAAACATTGATGACACTGTATACTGTTTTATGATCTGAAAGTGTCATGAGAAGCAGTGTGTTAAGAGAAGAACAGATTTCACACCTCTGCACTGCATATGTAAAGGCGGAATCTCACTGCACTTGGGACACCGGTGCGGCACTGCGGGCTTCGAAAGATTACTAAACAAATTTTAGCGATAAATAACGAATTTTCTTCCGTTTTGTGTATTTTGTTGTCTTCTAAATTAGACTTGTACGTATCACACATTATCTTAATTATGAAACAAATTCGGCGAAAATAACACAACAGTGCCGCAGTGAATGAACCCCGCAGTGCCGCACCGATGGCCCAAGTGCAGTGAGATACCACCTTCAGGGAGTTTTCTCATGTATATGCCAGCAATTCCCGACAATGCCCGACTGCCATCATGACCGACCAGCCTGCACATTAACCTTTTTGACCGTGCTGCAGAATGTTCTAGTCTTCACAGACCCTACGGGCCACTCGGCAAACATTTACATACAACTCCCTGCCCTGTGAGTCATCAAAATGGGAACTTCCGTTGTGAAAGACATTCGTCACAGACATAACGTGACACCACGCGGGGGTAGTTTTCCGGAGGGTGTTTGTGGCTTAAGTCAGGGGTTAGAACTTTACTGCTCCCCGCAATTATGCCCGTAAGACTAGGCATCCGCCAAACCTGTCTACATCGATTTTAACACACCTTAAGGGAGCGTATTGAAAGTTACGTCGACGTGCTCTGTCCACAAGTTAAGTGCCGCGCGTGCGAAACTCGTGCCATAAAGGTTCTTAGCCAGGTATTAGGAAAGTCGGGGCTGTATGAAAGAAGCATTTAGATGTAAAAAGATCGTGACTCGCTCCTTTGCAAGGGCGGATCACATTGCAAGAAGCTGAGAAAGTCGCCAGTTTACGTAGAACTTTCCGTGTTATCAACACCGCTCGCACTCTCTTGAACGCATTGTGAACTCCGAATAGTTAGTGTGGCGGTCTTTTGAATGTAAATTTTACAAGAAGCATTAAACAGTTTGTGTATTACATTTCTAATGTTGGAGGTTCGATTTGCAGTACTTTTAATTCAGCCCCGGTATTACAATGATGTACTTCTAAGTTTTTTTTATTATAAAAAAAGTTCATCTCATCTCATAAGTAGTCTAGTCAACGCGAAAGAGCGGAGTCTTAGCTTGGAATAGCATAAAATCCCATTACGTAAATATAATCTTTTTTTTTTATATTTCAGCCGGAATTCCGTTGCTTTTAGTCTGTACATAGTACATTGATTTATGTGCCTTTGAAAACCGTCTTGTTGGTGATAAACGTTCCCTGGTTAAATGAGGAATACATCGATAAATGTATCTGAAGTTTCAGATGGACATTAACCTAAGTCCTTCCAGAGGTTACATCGATGCTCATTTGGATATTCCATCACAAATGACTTAAAGCGCGTACGTTGAATATGAACGAAAAGCAAATGTAATCGCACTTTAAACCATTCAGAGAAGCAACATACGAATTCCCTAGCACTCCCAAAACATTGCGTCCTATTTCCTCACCAGACTCAGGTTGAAACGAGTATTATTTATGGCGATAACTATTTAGCTTCCTTATTGGAAAGTAGCTAGGGACAAAACATGGACAGAATTAGAACTCAATCAAAATTTATCTTTCGTCATTTTTATTGTTACTGTTGAAAGTATATAAAAGCCTTTACATATTATTATTAACATACATTCGCATAATTCCACCAGGTGTCATTATACCGCCACCTCAAAAAACGTTGTTATAGAGGCCTTCTCAAGATTGTCTTCAACACCTAAATATCTGAATTGTATTACATTTAGGATATTCAACATTCGGTGTTCAAGACAATCTTGGGAAGACCTCCATACTAAGCCTTTTTTGAGGTGGCGGTATCATGGCACCTGGTGGAATTGTGATAGTCGATGTTACATATACCAAGCGTTCATGATGGCAATGGTAGCAAGGCCGACCGCAAACTGCTCATTTCTTTAAATATTACCTTTCAATACATACAATCTACAGGTTTCATCTTATAAACTTTGCAACGACTGGAACCAGCCAACCCTCACTGCCGGAAGTAGAAATGAACATTATCAGTATGACTCTCTCTTGTGTAAGTGATGAACCCATGAGACACATCCCTGCATTTCCAAGAACCTAGATCTCCCATAGTGATTCTCTTTATATCAAATCGGCATTTCTGACATCCGCCAACGCGCTTGGGCCGTAAGACATGGCCTTGAACACTTCCTGACTACAGCAGTGCTTTGTAACCTTGGTAAGAGCACATAACGGAATCCACCTGAAGTGCTTAGGAATCTTCCCTGCAGGGCAATAATCGTTCATCTTACATCACTTTATACTCTTCAATCTAATTAATGACAATACGACTATACACTTAGAGACAGTGAAGATAGTAGAGAGCCGTTTTTCACACTAGTTAAGTGTTTCTAATCCTCTAAAACGACAAAGAGAATACCAAAAGTATGTCAAAACCGCAGGTTGCTAGTATCTGTGACTTCATGTCGTAACAACATAATGATCAACATGTGTTGCTAATTGCATAATCCCCCCGTGGCATAGCAAATACCACGAAATAGCCTCTTGTGCCTTGGCTGAATGTTTGAGAAAACGGTAATCTTCTAAGTGTGTTTCCCCAGGTATGAGTAATGGTCGTATTAACGTAACTCACACAACGTTTCATACAACTTCAGCTGGGAATAGCATGATGGAAGAACCACTTTCGTTCCGTCGTCTCGGAATCGCATGAAAAGCGTCTTCGGCAGACTTTTTCTTGGGGGTGGATTGCCTTTTGAATTTCAGATAACAGATGACCTCAGCATGTTTTCAAAGTGGACGCAGAAACGTTTTCTTAGTCCCTTCAAGTTCCGAGATAAAGATTTTTGTGGTGAAATTGATGAGTGTTCCTAGTGGAAGAGATAGCCAACCACTCTGTCAGTATGGATAGCACACGGAAGGTAACGAAGTCATCAATCAACAGGAATAGAAGAACGGATATCTGCACTTGAAGACGGGATCACAATATGCGCGAAGCCGAGTAAGTAGTACGTTATCAAAGTGCCATCTTGTTCTGTACTTCGTGAAGAGGCTAAATAAGCTGGCAATGTGCTATGTTGGGTATGACAGAATCACGTGACAATGATGTATTGCTTCAAACTAAGACTAAAGATTTTCCATGTACCAGACGAAAAGCTTTCGGTACTTTTATAATGTAAAACCATAATCCTCTAGAAAAAAGTGTCTGTCGATTTTGTAGCTTAAACATGGTAGAAGTTGAAGTACACTGTACTTAGCTCGATTGGGCAAAAATATACAATAAAGGTGTTCATTTGTTAATTTATTGTTCATTGCGGATCTGAAGAAACTCAAACTCACCGAATACCAAGGTTCGTTATTCACAACCAAGACATAAAATCACGTTTCTATGACAGCCTGTCACCTTCTTCAGTCAATGTTTGATACAGAATATTGTTTGAGTATTTTCATCATCTCAATGTGTTGTTCCTTTTTGCTGATCGGAACTCTCTTCCCTCTGCCCAACCTACAGGTGATATCCCACTGCATTTGCGGCACCGGTGCGGCACTGCGGGTACAAAATAAAACAGTGCCGCAGTGAACTAACCCCGCAGTGCCACACAGGTGCCCCAAGGGCAGTGACATACCGCGCTCCTTCTCGCTCTTTGCCATGGCCATTCCAACCGTCTGTGTTTAAGATAAGGAAACTGTTTCTTTTAAGTGGATTACCTGAATGATGTATGGGCGTACTTTTCTTGTACTGCGGGATTAAAGGAGTCTATATAATTAGCCTACCTTACTGTGCATGCCAAACGCAACGAGAAGGCGCCTGTAGTCAGGCTTAGGGAATGTCACCCTGGGTACGGCTTTCTCGATGTAAAGGTGGTATCTACCAGCAGACCTACACATGTCATTTACAACTTCATCAGAATGAAGCAATGTGGAAAAGTGGCCATAAAAAGCTGTTAAAAGATATGTGTGGTACATCACCGTGTCTAATGGTTCATTTCAGTTTCTGGGAGAGTGTTTGATTTTCATGATGAGCTGAGATTTCCATTGGGTGCAGATTCCTGCGGGTTCATTCTAGCGTGTTGTCTATTTGATGAGCTCAACTGAACTCGATGTCTTACCATTATACTGACAAAATAGGTTTATTTCGTATTTGATGAAACATGGAGACCTTTGAAAATATGATTCTATGAACTAACGCAGTCATATCTCCAGGGTTAGAAGTCTTCAGTGGTCCGTTTAGATTTTACATTACGAATAAGATACAGAAATGCCCTTTTAGCTGGCTAAAATGGTTCTATCTTTAATCATTGCTTGTTTTCTTCCATGAAAGATGTTTCTCTATTACTTTCACTCTACATGCTCGCTGTGTTGTCTTTTCTCGCAGAGTATACACCATGGTGAGAACACTTTGCATCGTTAGCATCACGAATCAAATTCATTGCTTATCTCTTCCATTACGGCTCATATTTCACACCAATGAGACGAGGTGGTTTGGAAATGTGCCATACCATTAGAGTGATAGGACTCGTGATGTACTGTTATGTCTTCGTTTCAAACATGCCTCGCTTTTTCTCTTTCCTCGCCATGACTAAAACAAGTGGCCCTGACAAGACGTAGCTGCCAAATATACACATATCATCTTGTAAGAACGTGCTGAAACTTAACCACTTCGCGGTAATAAATAATACTCTAACGACGTCACATTACATCACAAGGTTCTACCTGCCAACTGTCAGAAGTAGAGCCGTTTCAGTATGTCTTTAGTATGTCTGTCTCTGTTCTTGACTTCATTCGGGAATGACTCTACCCTGTGGATGCCTGGTCAGAGACATTTTTCACGGGTTACGAAGGTACAAGGCTATTTTCACGCCCAATTGAAATGTATTCTCCAGAATGGAGCACCTTGAACTTTTATAACCCCTGATGCATACGAGACATGAATAAAAGTTTTTATTCTTTGCCAAAACATAACTTTTCTCAAACAGTGTCCTATTTAGTTATGCTGTGTTGTTGATGAGTTGCGTTGACAAAATATCATGTATCAATGAGCATACATTGTAGAAAATTCAGTAACATAAACACGCAAGCCGAAATAAAGAAAAGAACGTTTCACAGTCATGGACCGAAAAGCATCATTAGAATAGATGAGATGATATGGGAATTACATAAGGCAGAATGTAGAACAAATGAGCATTTGCATATTACAAGTCTCGCCCAATCGTTCTTCATTAATTAGATTAAATGTCTGCTTCCCGTGATTGGGCCCTAGGCGACATAAGTATGCATGATCTATATTTATAGCCCCTATGTTTCATATAAGCTTGTTGTCTCTATAATTGGTCCAATTTATACTTCAGTTATGAACGTCTGTTGTCTCAAGTATGAGTCAATCCCTTAGTTGAAGCAGGATGTTATGGATAGTTAGAGCTATGTGATCTTTGTTACTGGTGCGATGGGGAAAATCGCCGAGACAATTCTAAAGTAGTCTGAGTAGTAACTAAGATCCATGCAGAATGTTTCATGTACATATACAGGTGGTCATTTTATTAATCATAAGACGTAATCAAGGCTCATATCTATCATTATTAAGAAGAAAAATGTTTTCTTCGTGTTACTTTAGATCGTGTAGTTTATCGTGTTAATGGGCATTACAAATTGGCACTACATATGTCGTAAGATTTCATCTGTAGACATTGAAATGCTAGCAAGTAGGCTTAGTGCACAGATGTTACTCACTCACGATGCCAATTGAAGTTTTACATTCATGTTTACTGATTGAGGTACATGTTTGAGGTACCATTTACGTCCTGTGGTGAGATAATGGGAAGTAGTAAGTTAGAAGTTAGAAGTTACCATACACACATGCACAGCCAAACCCAGGCTTTCATACGTCCGATTCACTGCTCAAAACATCAACTTAATGCATAAGGCTATAGCAAAGGCTTTCACAATGGCCAGCAGTCTTTACAATTAAAGCGCGCTATATACATAAAATTTACTATCAATCTGAATGGTTTTAATTTCGGCTCAAGAAAAAAAAGGCTACATCTTGTACTCTCCATCATTTGTGCTACGACACACATACGAATCAGGTTTCCGATGTTCGGTGTATCATGCACAAATGGAATATTATATGTCACATAGCTTGAACCTAAAAATGTTCACCATCAAGTTAATCAGCTGGTATATTGAGTGACGATGTCACATGTCCTCATTGATACCAGATGACTTTATTGCAGGAACTATCAGATGGATTTGGAAAAGGGCCATGTGTTCTGGTTGATACATTTCCTCGTTACCGTTTGTCACCTAATGGCGGAGCGTGCTTCTAAACCTAACGTGCTGGCAATCTGTAACATCAACCAGCCGCCTTTAGGGCTGCGTTAACTAAGTGTTACATCAAGCGCACGTATAGGTACTGAGAGGATCTCAAATCAAAATGATTTCGATGCCAATACAATGCTTTAATGCTTTAATCATTTCCAGTCCTGCATTTTCGTAATTATGGGCGCAAAATATGTCAAAACATATATATATCTAAGTGTGTGTATACCCAGGTACAGTACTGATACGATTCATGTTCCGGTATTTTAGACCTGTATCTGGATGATATTCCTGATATTATTCCGATAATTGGTACTGGTACGTAGTCCTTCTTCTATCAAAGTATTAAAGTTATCCTAGATATTGACGTAGCTACAGTACGGACTTACTTATACCAATATGCATCATTACTTATATGCAGGTAGTGTGGACATTTTTTTGTGATTTCGACTTTACCATTTCCATAAGACGTCAGTGAAAATCACCCGAGGCTAGTTGAAATGAATATGATTGCATGATTGATTTATTGATGATTGTTAGACAGGTCATTTGGTCAGGTAAAGTCCTATCCGGCCAACAATTTAATAGTTGGTTAGTTGGACCGTTCTGCATGGGGTAACCTGTTATGGCGGCGTGCTTGCTGTGCCCCGAGTGGTCGATAGTGACCCAGTTAGATCTGTGTGTCCAACTTAGGCCACAGCAAGTCAATTCTATGGATGATATCAGCGCACTCTTTAATTTTCGCCTGATTTCAGAAAAAAAAAAACGCAAGAATTTTTTTCTTCTTCGGAGATGGTCAGATAGACCAAAATAGGCAAACATGTGTTGTAACCTGATAATCGTACTTGTAGAAGTGGCACTAGGAAGGTAGCCATGACTATAGTTGCAGAAGTGAAACTTGTTGGATAGTTGTAAATTTTAAATTGCCACCAATATGGAAACCATAATGTAGTTGCCAGCTTGGCAAGTGATACTAGTGTACCACACTAGTATCACTTCTACTACACTAGCTTACTTCTTTAATACAGGTATGGATGCCTTCTTAGCTATGATGCCACGTTCTGTCACGTTTTGTTAAATCTTGTTACGACGTTTATAGTGTTTATTTTGAAAATTTAACCATCTTGTTTTTTTACCCATCTCGTTTTCTTCGTGCTATCTCATTATTTTTGCACTCTGCAAGGACGCCATCCATAAAATCTACTTGCTGTTGCCTAACCTTCACCTTGCCATTCCAGCGGCAGTCAGCCAATAAACCCGACTACAAGGCGGTAGCTTCAAAGTTATCCAATCGATGAAAATGCATATTTTTACATTAATAAGAAGCTGCACATTTCATGCTTGTTATAGAGGCCTAATTTTATTGTATTGTCGTAGCTAGACAACACGAAGCATACAGCTTGCATCTGTCAATGCTCTAAGTTTTGGTATTGCTATAATTGCTGTCACTAAATTGTAATATATAGCATCTTTCATTTGAGGTAATTAGTGATAGATGCGACATTACAACATAGTTCTCATTACTGTTTGTGAATTTATGATGTCTGTAGTTTGCAGGCATCGTAACGTATATTCCCTATTGACCCTCTTCATCCTACCTTGGGAAATATACGTATACGAGAGCCTAGTTTATCTTATGATATCAAAGGAATGGCATTTATTAACTTAATTTGTTCACCTCTTTCCCGTCCAAGCATTTTGATAGAGTCAATAAGGCAACCAAAAGAAACAATATAGAAACTTATGATTGATAGACTTCTATACAAATGTGGTAATCACTGTTGAATGAAAAACACATGCTGGACTATTTTAAAGAAACTTACGCAGAACTGAATGCAGCTGCCAATACACTCTCCGTTCTATATCTAACGCGAAGAATTTGCAAAATAACACCAAAGTTTATAGAGTGTATCTACGACTTTTTCTAACCATTTATATTTGTTCATTACATGTTTCTATTTGTCATTTCTTTACAAGAGATCGTCAAACCAGATCGAGCGTCAGACCAGTTATGTGATATACAAAGCATCGCACAGTGTTTTGATGTGCTAATCAATCAGAGGTAAAGTAAGGAGCATTGTCCGCATACTAGTATTAGAACGCACCAGTGTTGGCTCAATTTTCAAAGGTTGTCCTAAATTCGTGATGTCCCATTGTGGTGATTTAGCCATAACGTATTAACCATAGCTTTTTGCCTGTTCTCAATCTTTTACTATGTACATATACATGTACATGTATATATATATGTGAGTCCCGTGGCTACTTTGGATTGGATTTTCAGCCAAACAGCACTTGTGAGATTTAGGCAAAGTTAGGCGGTACATTGGCGAATGCCGGCGTTGACATTTTGTGCATTTGTTGCGGAACATCTATGATACTGTAAATGCAGAAATGTTCGCGGTGGATTAATGTTCGCGGTTCTCGCGGCGACCACTTCACCGCGAATTTAAAACCACCGCGAACATTTTTCTACTATAGTATTAGACTGCAGTCTATGGTGTTACCGCGAAATTAAAATCACATATGGATGGCACAAAGAAGGGACCACTGAAAACATAACATTGACCTCACCTCTCAGGAGTGAAGACAAGAAGCCACTTTACAAAACATCCATGGCCATAAACACCCAGGAGAAGTAGTAACGAAAGCCATTGCCTGCCATCTGAATACAAATTCTGCATAATTTCCGTCTAGCTGCTTGTCCCTGTGGGTGCAATTCACCATGTTGGTGTTTGATGGGCTAATTTTACATGCTCCTCCTCATATTTCAATAGATGACTGAAATGTTGTCATGTTGTAGAAATAATGCAACATAGCTTACCTTACGTCACGTGAAGAATGGTAAACAATTTCCAAGGTATTATTAGGTATTAATTGATGACCCAGAAGAAAAGGTTCTTACGTTGGCTTATTAGATTATGGCTAATGAATTATTGATATGTTTGCCGTAATCTTCTGAATGGAAGACACGGCTAAATGGTTTATAAACCCCAACAGAAACAAGACACCGAAGATTGGATTGCGCCACAATCAACCAAAACAGTATTTGTTTCTTCACTCTAATGAAATTGTTTAGAGTTGAGTTTTGATTGTGCTATTCATGAATCGTTTTTGAAACTAGGAGGGATGCTAATAGACATACATACACACATGTAAGTCTTTGAGCGTCGCAGACCTTACAATGGCATTTCTTATCAAACAACATGTCTGTTTCCCGGCACTATTTCATGTCTTCGGCCAGAAATAGTTATAAATGATATTCCTTGAAATTTATATCAAAGAATTTGTAACGATGAAACCAAGTTTCACTACACCCAAATTACCAGCTAAACGTACCCAATGGCAAACAAGGTCAAAAGCAGATTGTCTCTAATTGAAGTAAAGTTGTCCCATTACGTTCTACGATCGTCTGACAATTCAAGCCAGTGCTTGATCACCTCTTTTTGTGGAGCATCGAGACCAGACAGTCTAAAAGCCCGCGGTGTTACGTAGTTAGAGTGCACACATTTGGAGGCGGCAGTAATGATTCTTAATTTTCAGTAAAAGCAATTTTTTTGAAGTTACAATACTCAGTGATTAACAGCAAAGTAGATTGCCATATACCCGATGGCTGATAACGTTTTTGATATAAAGTAATTGAAGAGGCAAGCGACATATCAAAGTAAATATCTATGTGATGACGCATTTACAATTGCTGACAGGAACGGTTCAGAAGAAGGTTTCTCCTCAATCGTCACCATTGACTATACAAAAGGCGCTTTATGATAAGCCAATGCAATCATACACGTAATAACAATTAAAATTATGAAATACGTTGTGTATTGAGAGAACTACTGAAACATTTTTATGAAAAGATATGGAACTATCAACTTCGGAACTTTCTTTAAACCGGACTGAAATATACGGCGCATGTTGGCCAGACGAAGCGTGAACCCAGTGAGGACATCTATGTATGTGAGCTGGACTGTTAACACCGATGATATATATTTTAATCAAGCTATCAAAGGCAAGCACTTTATCAAAACGTCGATAATCTTTCTGTTGTCAGTTGAAGAAATATTATAATGTTCTCCTTTTCCAGACATCAAGTCGTTCCACACGTCATTCTCGAGCCAGCATGGAAGATTGATGACAACAGGGTGACATTTCCGCTACTGTGACGGTTTGCGGCATTGTTTGATGAATCGCACACACCACTCCCGGGAATGTTGTACCAAAAACGACCTTGCGAAACGGCCGAGGCGGACATTAACATGTACAAAACATCGTAGTTAACCATCTCTAGAGGTATGAATCATAGTAAAATGTGCTTTGTACATAATATACATCTTGGAAGCGGCCGGCAGTAGGGCATTCTTGATTTGGTGTAAAACTCTTCACCAGATGTGAGCTAGGCAAGTCATTACAATGTGATTGCACGATACCAACTCCAGGAAATTAAAAACCCTTGCAACCGGCACAGAAATGAAATTACAGATTGGACATTCTCGGCCGTCCTTTAATATCTGTACAGCAAGTGACATTTTCTATTCTTAGGGTTTTGTGCTCTTGGCTAGGTGAGAACTATAGGTACTGAATGGCCATGTCCAGCAGAAACAAAAGTAGAGATTAGGGGCTATAAAAGATAGGATTGCTGGCGTGGAAGCTAATGAAATAGTGATCAGGAACTATTGACTTTCCTCTGAAGTAAATTACATGCTATAAAGTTGCACGTATGTGTCGATGATGCAACAAATTTGTTTAAGTAATAAATTGATGAATGAAACACGTTACTTACTGGAAGAGCTGAAAGCTAGAAATTGGTTCTATAGGATGACGTTAAAGTTTAATGGATCAGTTCAGTCAGAAATATCCGGGGGATCTGTTATATATCAATTTGGAATCTTAAACATAATTTCAACTAACAAAGCTTGAGAAACACTCATAACCAAAAAAATAGATTTACTGATTTCAATAAAGGAAACTTGTATAATCTATCCTTTACGTGTAAAGTAGCAAGTTTGTACAAAAGTAAGTGCAAGAAGAGAGAGAGAGAGAGAGTGGGAGAGTGAGAAAGATAGAAAAGAGAGAGAGAGTGAGTGAGAGAGAGAAAGGTATGACAAGTAACTTAGAGGTCTTTTGTTATTTGTTAAAACAAATAGTATCTGGTTGTGTAGACAAAGAAGCTTGAGTGCTTGTTTTGTAAAACTTAACAAACAAGTCATGTCTTTGACTGATTGTACAGAGGAAATATGGTTTAGTTACGCCGAAAACATTATTTGCAAGCCTCCTGATACTTTCATCAGCAGCGTCGTTTCATCAATCTCTTGCGGTAACATCTGTTAGCATGTCGGACATTATCTCTGATTTCTTGGCAACATGTACCTGTTCACGTTTATCTGCGACAAAAACATGCAGATAACATGTTGTACCTGCGTGACTGGATTTTCTGTGCATGTGTCCCTGATACAAAACATTGACTCATGCATAAGAACTTTTCCGTCAACTTAAGAATGTCCACCATCAGAGGGCATAGTGACGCCACTCATAATGCTCTATAATGTTTCATTTGTTCGTGAAAACAAACGATGCTTTGTTGTTTGTTGTTTTTATAGATCTTACTTTGGTATTCGTAGGGGAGACAACTTGGAGAGGTGTTGTCTTTTGTCTTTCCCACTATTTGTATGGTTCTCTATGGTGAATTTTGCATAAATGAATCAATATGGTTCACAATGATACTCAATGATACGTGTTTAATGAATGTAACTAGACATAGGTATTCAAAATGTTCAATTGTTGCTAAGCTAATTGATAAAGCTTAAGCAGAATCAAAGACAATCCCATACAAAATGCATTAAACGGGACATCATTTAAAATGGATCACAGTGAGACATGCAAATAAAGGAAACGGTCCCTATGTTCGTTATTCCTTTTGTGGATAACACGTTCAATTCGTTTCCACACTGATTGAAGAAATGATCACCTCCGCAACTTAAGTGGTAATAGCTGAACGACTTATGAGACGCCTCATACATTTCACCATAGACGTCTTCACATACTTTAATCCACGGAAAGGAAATGAAGCGCACAGGAGAATCGTTAACGAAAAACACATGTTTTGCACAGATGCATTGTAATGTTTTTCTTTAGTCCTAGTTTAGCCAGATGGCGAGGAAAATGTGCTGACGGTAACAGAATCATCCGTCTCAGGGGGACGGCAAATGGGTATTAGTGAGTGCATCTTCACCTTCAGGGTTCCGGTCACGATAATAAAATACGTTTTAGATAGACCCAAGAGACTTGGGATCACAACCTTTACAATCCTGCATGACGGATCTGAACGTTATCCTCTGTGTCACGTCCAGGTGTTCTTACATATTCCTGGGTGCCAGAGGTTCACACTCATGAGCGTGGTGAATTACGGTGTTAAATTGTCTGCTGTATTCAATTATTTCTGTAACATGTCCTAAGATACCCTAGGGTGAAGATTATCTGGCTCTTCGGACCATAAAAGCGCTTATTTTGCGTCATTATCTGTTCACGTGTTTGGCTTCTTTTGGTAGAACCTTTCTATAATGTAGGACAGAGGTAAGACTAATAAAATATGCGTCGTTTGATATTGTGCTATCATCGACATCAGGAAATCTACAAAGACAGCCATTTGCTGTTTTTGAAAAGATGATTTACTCACCCAGAGCAAAGATGGTAGAAAACGCCGGCATTAGCGCAAGAAGTGCGCACGAGTTCATCTCGTTCATCTTGTTCGGTCTCCGTTCAGATCTTCTGTGCGTATCGAGCCAAAACCTTGCCGAACGATCTCATTCGATAGAACGTAAACACCCCTGTTTCGGGGAAAAAAGCCGACGGGTTGTTGGTATGAAAGTAATCCGCTGTAACGGGCTCATCAGCCACCTGATGCCGGGAGACTGGGAAGACTCACAACCAGTTCTCGTCTGATTGCATGAAGACGTCCACCTGTGTCACGTCTGGCGCAATCCAGGCAAAGGTCATGCCATAAGGATTCTTCTGTTTCAGTTGTTTGTCATCTCACCGAGTCGACAGCGTGCCACATCTCTGCTTCTCGCCAGAACGTTTTGGCACGTAAGCGCAGTATGTTCCATCCCAAGTCCTTGGTTCTGAATTATCGGCTGGTGTTACATTGGTTTCCGGCCAGCATTTCCAGGTGCGTCATTTACAAACTGACCCCTGTTCACCTCCGACAACATTACTTTTTACACACAGGCACCTCTGTTCACTTGGTTGGAAAATGGGCTAGATTCTTCTTCCACCAGCAATTCATTTGGCGCGATGATCCCCCTGCCCACCACCCGCAGCGTACTCCACGCGATCTCCCCCGATAGTCAGCCACGAATGAAGTCTTCTTATCTGCCCCGCACGATTGTTAAGCCTTCCCTCCAGACTACCCCTACATCTCGCCGCCCTATGTATGACTTCCTGGAGATGGTTCCTCCGAGAGTTCAGAAGGTAGAGTGATTGACCGTGTAGCTTACTTCCGCGTTATCCCACCAAACACCGCATGCCCGGAAAAAGAATGGTCCAAATCTCTTGACTCCCAGGAGTTGTAAAAGGCCACGGGAGGGCACTCGGCACCTGAAATGATGCAAGTCCCATTTCGGCTTTATGGGGGCAAGGGTCACTGACCTTTGTTCACTCCTGTACCAGAGCTATTACTCGGTCCAGACAATTTCACCGGGGGGTAGTCATTCATTTACTTCCGGTGAGCCCGAGAAGATTACTTCACATGATTATCATACAGACATTCTTTGAAGCTACACCTATATCACCTACTTTAGTATTGCTATAGCTAGTACTGTATTACTGTTACCCACACATGTAGCACTTATTTGGAGTGCTATTGGAGCACTTGGCAGGCATGATGGTAGCCGTCACGAGCACGTAGCCAAGCACTCGTTATATTGCTTGTCGTACATGACCCAATTTTTATGCCATCTAAAACTCATTACCACGCAAGCAATCCCCATCCTGAAAACACTGTTTCATAACGCCCTACCAAACAGGGGTTATTCAGATAATTGCTTTTGTAAAAGTCGATATACGTAGGGACCCAGCTACTCATCTCGCCGTAACTATGCAGACGGATGGGCCGAATATTCCCGTGTTGATGTCTCCGCGTCTGATACACGACCGTCAATACAATATGCTGCGAGCAATTGTTCCAGACGTTGACTCAGCCGGTCACAAAGTCGATACCAACTGTGCCCTTAGCCGTCACCACTCAGTTTGACGCATATTCACCAAAGAAAGAAAAAATAAAGCAATGTCCGTAGCTGTTCTAACAGGTAATGTGGGGCATGTACCCACCCAACAATGCTGTTTAAGTTTAACCGTCTTTTATTTCTAGCAGAAAAAAACTTTTAGTTTTACTTTTCTTTTAGAATACATATTCTAATGCTGTTCTCGGGTTATTTACCGCTGTTTAAGTCTGTGAGCTCCCTTTCTCCCTTCCGGATTTGTACATAATCAGATGTTATCGTAGTTAAGATCCCACCAACACGGTTTCTTTCCTTCCCAACGATCATACAGATAACGTTGGCTCGGCTTCAAGTCACGTCCGTCCCGCTGTAATGGTATGATGGAGACCAGGCTTCCCAAGCACGCTGTAGGTCTACACACGTAGGCGTTTTTGCTGCGTGCCCGACAGCTAGCTCTCACGTAATGGCACTTTTCTTTCACAGAAACGACTCATCGTCTGAGCCCGGGGGACAGTTTCCCTCATGGATGTAAATTTCCCGGCAAAAGATCAGGTCAGTAAAGTGGCTAGAAGTAGCAGATTATGTAGAAGCCGACCTAGTCTCACCCCGGGATGAAAGTCGTGCCCTTCCGAAAACAAATGGAGCCCTGCATGAAAAATTTCACTTCCAATACCATTACGTCGATCTAAGTGCTTACATGTATATACATTGAAAGCTAAGACCATTACTTTGTTCCCGACAATCCAATTTTACAATGATGTTGAAATAGTCATTGCATACAGATTGCTGAACCGTAAAACCCGTTGCTCTTGTGTCCGAAATTACGTCGCATTAATGTTTAAGTGTCAGTTCAGACACAACCTTGACTGTCACGGTGTGAGCACATGATAGCTCAGCCTGGTAGTGGTCACTACGTGTACGTGATGGTAGTGTGTGTGCACAGACCGCGTCCACCTCCCACCTAGTACGCTGTATGTGCGAAAGTGACCGAAGTATGAGGGGCGTGACAGGTGACAGGAAGAGAGAGAGAGAGAGAGAGAGAGAGAGAGAGAGAGAGAGAGAGAGAGAGAGAGAGAGAGAGAGAGAGAGAGAGAGAGAGAGAGAGAGAGAGAGAGAGAGAGAGAGAGAGAGAGAAGTTGGAAGGGGGATTCATCGATAGCACAAATGGATCCCCTGACCTCTTTGACCTAATAGTGGTGACGCCACTCAAGCTTCATGTACATACAGATACATAGTGGCCTGTGGTTCAATGGCCTTTTTGCCTCTGGCAGAAGCTTTCAACAACAAACTTTATTTTAGAGACCTTTGTAATTTTTCATATACAAGCCCTCGATGTATAACTCTTTCATCATTCGAAAGAAATAGACCTGCGAATAATGTACTACTTATCTCAGGCAACAGTACGACGGGACCTATATTTCATTCCTTGTGGTGAAATGACAAATTACTACGTTTGGATTCACCACATCTCAAATGGTATGTAATGATGCATAAAAGTTGGACTCAGAGATCCTACAGTTGTTACAAGTTCGCTATCGGAAGAAAATAGATAGGACCGGTAGTGATTTTCTTGCCCGTGACTATTTGGGATGATTTTGAAGCGGACATTAACCTCGTGTCAGTAGATGGGTTTCCGTGTGGGCCCGGATCATTCTCTGATGTGAGGTACGTGACAAATATTCTGATGAAGCCTCCTTTGTTCCTTCCAATCCATCACATTTCATACCCCACGCTATTGTAATAACGGTATGGACACTTCGCAGGATAATGGCCATTTACGTGTCACTGAGCAAGTCGGCTGACACCTTTGATAAAAAGATGAAGGAAAGATTTTTCTCGTGATCCCTTATCATATTACCTTTTGGAAATGCCAATGACGGAAAAGGCTTTAGATTGTGATTGAAATCGTGGTGTGGCTATTGGGCAAGATAGACAAATAACTGTGGTCCAAGGCATGTCTGATTGCAAACGATGCTGCCTCTTTCTTATCATAATTCTAAAATTGTTTAGGTTGGGCGGACTCAGTCACCACTTTATGGGCAGTTTCCCAAACTAGTAGAGTCCTATACTTTCCACCTGGTGGATTTTAATGATAAGCAGAATGCATACCTACAGAAAGCTTCCCTCCCTGTCATTTGAAAAAGTCATACTTCAAGAAAATGTTCAAACTGATTTGACGATATTGCTGACGCAAAATGCATACCTACAGACATTTTCCCTTCCCGTCATTAGAAAATGTCAATATTCAAGAAAATGTTCAAACCGACTTGGCGAGTGCTGACAACAGGTGCCAGTAATTACTTTGATATCTCTGTGCTGCTATGTTCTGGCGAGATGGGGTGTTTGCGATCCTGGGCCGGTGATAGCACACTAGAGTGAGCACGTTGTTACTACTGTGGCTATCGGAGATTCCCTCCCATTTAATAATTTACAGCCTTTTATTGCAATTTACTGGAGCAGATTATTTGGGGTGGGTGGTCAATTGTCAAATCTCTCGCACAGGGAGTGCAGAATTGATGATAACAAAATGTAGAAGCGAGCTGGCGAAGTTGATTGTGCGAGACGTGCTCAAAAATCTATCCACGGGGACTCATGCGAAAGATAGTTTGACAACTTTAAGAACGCCCCCTGATGGACTCTCATGCATATGCAATTCACTCGTTACAAGTGACTCGACTTTAGGATATAACTTAAGATATACCAAACTTTTCTGGTTAACATTACACAGTGTGCAGCAAAAATGACTTAATTTGGTTTGCCTAATTGTACTTTAAGCAACCTTTGTTTGGTTGACCTGTTCCATACCAATAGTGTTCCCAAACCTCGATCCGGCTAACCGATTGGCTAGGGACCTTCTAAGGTGGATGTAAATTCCGTGGTATCAATTCTGACATTGACTTTGTCAAAATAATGTGGTGTCGATACAGAAATTAGCAAGATCATAAAATAGCGTACAGGAGATGGTACACGGCTTCTCAGCTATTCTATGGGTAAGTTTCACTTTGAATATTCCGACTTGTATGAAGATTCCAACTCACTCTTGCGTGCATAGTGCAATTAAGTTGAACGCCTTATCTGTGCGTATGTCCTGATATACGTTTAGCTTAAGAACACGCTCTATGAACGACACGGCATAGCTGCATAATTTTTTTTCAAGTATCATGAATCAACTATTCTTCATATCTTCAAGCCACACATTTCACACTAGACATATATAATCATTTATTTAGTATCAGAAACTTCATAATCTCATAAACGATGGTTTCCTTCGTACGTGCCGTCATCGATATGAAGTGCATATGTGCGTATAAGACAGCATCTCATTCATCGGGATGACTTATCATCTTACATATTTTGATATTCAAATTTAGATGGATTTCACAATAATTTTCGTTGAGGATACCGTTTCCATAAGTTAGCATATATAGCACACATTAGTTTTGTCTTTTTTGCTGTACGGTAAGTCCCTTTTTTCTTCAAAACTTCATTTAGACAAAATTCCTTTTAATTCTTTGATGTCAACATTTTCTCATCTTTAAAAACAGCTGCATGTTAAGTTCGAGTAACCACGAATGTTTCAGTCTCCATAAAGAGTATCCAAGGCGTTAAGTTCATAATAATTGTCCGCATTTTTTACATCAATAAATAAAATTTCAAACGACATATTATTCTGAATATCTCTCGTGGTTCTCGCCTTTTGAATTCCTTTAAGTAAATTGACAGTTTTCTTAAACTTATTTTCGAACTTTGTCCTTGTCCCCTTCCCTTTCACCATCATGAACATTTGGGGCACATTTATAGGCTTAACGTCTTTCCGTCAAAGGACCCATAAGAATTATTTTTCCTGCCTCTGTGAGTTTTTCACTACAGGAGAATATCTCTTCCGTATTCCCGTTCGCACATGTCCACATAACTCATCAAGTATTTCACTCTTGCGCCAAGTCCTTTAAGGATACTTGGAAGACCCTTCTCGTTCTTAATCATCATCTGTACCATGTCTTCCAGGGTTGATCCCTCCTTCTGTATGTTTCTTATCCGTTGTACGGTGCTTGCCCGAAAGCGACAGTTGCTAAGGTAGGTGCTGACGCCATCCCCACATGTTTGGTTGCACCGGTAATGGCGGTGGCTCCAGACAGTGTTGTACAGCACAGGTGGACATCTCAAGATGGCGGAACAGACGGACTGGTTCGTGTGAGTCCACCAGGCCTCGGCTTCTCCAGTCGACACCAGACGGAGTTCAGACTTGACTACAGAAGGAAGAAGCAGTTTTCCTTGATAAGACATAATTGACATAATAAAGATGGTTTTGCTTGTGTTATCACATGCGAGGACATATTCTAGACATTTGTCAGAATACAGTTGCGTTTCTGTTTAAAGTTAAAAATGACTTTTACTACTATTTGCTACTGTAACTGTTGGTTAGAAAGTTTGTGGGGGATTTGTAAGGTTCAGTGTTACAACCACGAACTTTTGTCTATCTACGGAAATAATGCTCTCTACGTAATTCGCTCTTAGTGACCCACCAAAGATTTTCCGGTCAGGACGATGTACCAGGAAGTCCAAGAGAAAGATGTCGGCCATGTCCAACAAGGTCTGCCGGGAATAGTTCATCTTCTCCAGATGTTCGAAACTTGCTTCATGGCGGAAAAAATCTCTCAAGTTGCCTTCATGATGGATAGAAACGTTGCCGTGAAAGTCTTTCATTTTTCCGACCAACACCACATTCAGTTTCTTTGAACCCAGGTTGGGCGATACTTGTTTGGGATGTGTTGCACCCCCATTTCCAAATTGGCGCCCGTGCGATTTCCACATGAAATCGTCAGTCATGCCCTGGGTCTTGTTTTCTGTCAAATTGTGAGTGTTTTCTAGTTCGGGTATGTCGAGATGTAATAATCTGTACACGACTGTTGGCATCCTGTTGATACCAGTCAGGCGATCTACATAGTAGGCAAATAGTTTGGCGAGGGCCGGCTGTGGGATTGTTGTTCCGACACTGGGACGGACAACAGTCGCGACGCCCGTCAAACCTCCTTCTAGTTCCACTGCGATGCGTTCTTGTTTCTCATCAATAAAGTCATAATCAACGATTCTAGACTCTCTGAAAGACTTGGACACTTGGCCGTCGTAGTTAGAGACGTCTCGGGCGTTACAACGGTAATTATACTCCGCTACCAGTGTCGCTACTCTACCGTCTGTTTCTTCGTAGATCTCTGGGTCCTCTTGCAGGACAAGACTTGAGATCACATTCACAGCCACCATTTTCCTAAATTGACTCCCAATGCTAGGAGTCAACGATGATGGCGAGTTGGCCGTCTGCATGTGACTAATCAGGTAGGGCGGGACACTGCAAACATGTCCATCACGGAATAAGATGCTGTTGATCTTGGTAAGGCGTTTCCTATAGTGAAGCGGCATCTCGATGGTTGAAACCTTCTCTGGTAGCAGACAACGGTCGTTATCAATCATAACGTAGTGAAGGATGTCCGAGGTGGCGAAGTGGGAATGTCCCGACTTCATACAGTTGGCGATGTAGAGAAACGTCACGTATGTGAAGAAGTTGTCAGGGTGGATTCTATCAGCCAAACTCGGTGTCATCTTGGGGAAGGCGCCCAGGTTGGGTACCCAGCTCGCCACGTACACCGTCACTCCTTTCTTGAAGAGTGTCTTGTCGCTGATGTCGCAGTCTACAGCCTGTTTGATGTCTTGGGCGTGTTTGCCGGTCAGACTGGAGAAGGGCAGCACCACGAGGGACGATGGGACGGTCAGACCGGTATCCAGGACGCGGTCCAGGTAGTGTGTTTTGATCTCCCGCAGATGGCTCTCTCCCTGTAATGGTGTAAGGAGCATGCAGATGTTGCAGATATTGTACAAAACAGACTGATGCTGATATAATAGTACTACTGTTTTGCGCTTTGCTGTGTACATTGTGCCTGCTGACATACTACAGTGTATGATGGCATTATGGAAGTGTTATTCATCTGTAACGTTATATAACTCACCTGATAGTGAGAGAGGTTGCTGAAGACAGACTTGACTGAGACTCTAGAAGTCACACAGTCACCCATCCTTGTCACCTGCAAAAGATAAGAAATGTAGATATTTTTACCAATAGATTTTTTAAAAAGCGGTCATCAGTTCCAGGGGAATTCGAGATAGTCTCAGTCTTAGTGAGAAAAACAAACAAACAAACAAACAGGTAACAATCGAAAAAGGCTAAAAAGTTCATATGTAAATAGGATTGCAGAGACCAATCGACCTACATTACTCATCGCTGCTTTTGCCACCATGTCAAGTGCCTTACCTGCTCAATGTCTGCAGAGAAGGAGACACCACAACCGATAGGTTTTACATCCGGGTCCTCGACGGCTGTGTTGATCGTAGCTGACTTGATGTCCCGGATATTCATCAGCCGCCATTTTGTTTCAGCTAGAGTTTCTAGGCTATATGATACATAATAAATATATTACAGTAGAAATATTATGGTAGTTTGATAGCGTTATACATATCAAATAATTTCAACATTACCATTATACATGACTGAGGAACAATATCTGTGTCAGTCTAAAATCTGAAGCTGTAAATTCTAAAACACCTTTGGATAAAGAAATGGGATAAAATCTGTTGAATTTTTTTGTATTGGTACTAAACGTTGCACAATACGAATTGGTTCACGGTGCAAACTGCGCATGAGTGAAGTCAAATGTGAAGGCCCCTAACTTGTAAACAGTTCGTGTCTAGACCTGATAATTTAATGATATGATGTTTATCAAGTATTCGACTTTCACGTACTACTGACAACCGTAAACCTGCTTGGCCTAGTGAGACAAAAGAACAAGCTCGATGCTTTGAAAAACGGTGAAAAGCGAATTTAACATTTTTAGGATTTTGACGTTAGTTCACCTGTTAAATGTTTTGGATCTTCTACACCTGGTAACATCATGAGCCCCTCCCCGTATGAACACGAGTCTGGAGCCTGGGTGGTTCCACGCCAACCTGTCCATCACTACAAACAGGATATGGCAGGCGAGTAACGTCAGACACGCTCCCAGTATGCACCACTTCATCCGGTTCACCACAGTCGACAGTCGAGGCATGGTCTCTGTAAAAAGGAAAATTTATGGTTCATAATTATCAAATTTCATTCTTTTATCAGGGATCATATATTTCAACTCAATACATCGCATTACACACAGGTGACAGATCATATCAGTCAAGGATACTCATATTCAAATTAACTATTATCACCGATAGAAGTTTTAAACTTGACCGCCAATCAGCAAAATGCACTAAGTACATCAAACTTAGTTACGTTTTGTCCTTACTTCGGTGAATACCAAACGTTTTTACCCCACCGATATCATATAACGTTACAAAGCAAAATGACGGACAAAGGAAATTGGTCAGGGGCAGGCAAAGTGCAGGGGAAGACTAAGGACACGGCATTTTTGTCATTTACTTGGCCTGGTAGATGATTAGGTTCCCTCTACGATTATATACGGTCCCATATTGTGTTGAAACATTGAGGTAAGTCAACACGTACCTTATTTGTGAAGACCGACGTCACAAAAACTGGATGTTCACGACTTCACGAAGGTATGACGTTCTTTGTGGAGGGGCTTGAGCCAGATACAGTCACATCATCCACATGGTCCAGAGTTGTTAATTACCACACCTGAGAAATCACTCAGGTGTCCGTGTACTGTCAACATAGCATTATCATCAAATCGTTTATCAATTTCTGGATCAACATTTCACTCCGACAGAACCGACTTGTCAGCTCCCAATACTCTCAATGTTTATCATAGGATGTCGCGAGCTAAGACCCATGCCTGCGTGCATCCGTCCGTCAGGTCAAGGAGGTTATAGGGCTTGGCCAGGTCAAGTTGCTATTTTGTTTTTGTTTGTCACTCATCTGACGTAGGACAGTTAAGGCCTAGAAAAATAGCTTTGATAATACAATTTCATTTTTATTGAGAATCAATTAGCAGTGTATAGAAAACATTAGAGTGAAACCAATCATATTTTGATAACTGAATATTCATTTATTTCCAATTGACCTCAGTTTCCATGCCTTATATTCCACCATGGTACGAAACGTTTGAGCCACACACAAAGACCGCCAGGTGTCGCTTTAACATATACTGTGACGAGCAATTCAATCATGGTCCGAAATTTACCCCATACACAAGGACAGACATGAGCACACGATCTTTACTGAGTGTTTAGTGCTGACGTATTTAGATATATTCCAACATTATCTACAAGATAGGACAGAGTATCTACTTTTTCAAACTCTTAACCTACAGAACAACCAATACAATCTATGTAACTTGGAGCACATAATATAGCTTTAACTTGATGATAGACATTGATGTAGTGATCATAGTGCAATGAAACACAGAATACACTAATTACGATATGCCTTTTAATTTTCATCTGCTTGAGCTGAAAAAGTTTAAGGTATGAAAAATTACATATTAGCCTGACTAAAATCACGCCCCTAGCGGCCGGCCCTACAATTGCCGCCACCCTAGGAGGGGGTAATTAACTCCAGCCAGCGAGAGCTTGTGTAAACACAGGCTAAATTTAATTTGTTAAATAAAAACTCACTATAGGTAAGCGTAAAAGCTAGTAGTAAGTCTGGTGAATGTGTACGTAATGGTCCTGCAGCCCTGGCATAGTTGTAAAACACTTTCCACACACATCACAGGTGTACTTTCTGTGGTTTCTATGTGTCCTGATGTGTTCCTTCAGTGCTCTCTTAGTCCTGTACATCTTCTGACATTCCATACAAGGAAACTCCTGCCCCGTCTCAAGATGTTGCTCTTTCATGTGAACTAAGAGGTTCCTCTTGTATCCAAACGTCTTGTGACAAACCCTACACTGGAAAGTTTCCTCTGTGTGGTGTAGAGACCTCTGGTGTGCACGAAGGTCTTCCATGGAGTTGTAGATTGTCCAACATGTGGTACAGCAGGGTTGATGGGGGTGCTGAACTTTACAATGTGTGGCAAGGGCTCTCTTTCCCTTATAGGTATGGCAGCATATGGGACACCTCATTGGCTGTGCTCCAGTTGTACACTGCATTTGTGAAGAAAGTGAATATCAAAGTTATGATTTCGATATGGCGGCCTTAAAAAGGTGTATTCAACAAGAAACACCTGTTCGGCCATACTTTCCATGGCATTGGAGAACCTTGATAAATAAGATAAATAAATAATAGTCAAGCTCCAAAAATGATTCACCAAAAACAATTCATAGCTATTTCTGTCCATCAACTCTCAGCCATTATCATATTTGAATTATGAGTACAAAATCAGAAGTCCTCAAGCTAAACACTTACTAAAGGAGTAAACGAATTGACAGAAACTGTGCTGTGAACCTATTTCATTTTACGGTAGGAAGGAAAATTCATCATTAATGCAATGCTGTAGTACAGTAGTTATACAAGGGAGACATTTTTGCAGTGTCATAAATTTATGGTGGGTAACTGAAAATAAAACCACTGCAAAGGTCAGAGTTCAGAGATTTACAGTATTCAACATCTTAAAAGGCAAAAGTGAATTTCAATTTAGATTTAGATAATCTTGTTATTAGTAATGATTTTTAAAATTGTTTGTATGTTAATATTGATATTGACAAAGGAATAAAAAATGTCCATTCACAGTCAGACACTAGATTTAGACATATACAATACAACAGTGAACACGGTGTATTCTGTATCACCCGAGGTACCAGCCCGACCCGCGGGAGGGCTGGGACCGATTATGTCATACCCACCTGAGAAAACCACTGTTTTGATGCGAAATGCGCCAGAAGTTGAACAAATTTGTTGCCCTCGAAAAAAAAGCATTGCAACAGTAATGTTCCAACGCCCGAATCAGGTATTCGAACTTTCGATGGCGCCGTACTCGGCCCACTCAAAACAGTTCGATTTATTCGAATGGAGCCCGTGTGATAAGCCCAGGCCATACGGAAAGTTATCAGCCAGTCTGGAACACCCGTATCGAACGTTTTCGCGTCACAGGTATGACAAAAAGTAAGTGTGTACGCCCCAATTTTGAATCAAACATACTCACTTGTTGACCACTGTGTAGTTCCTGAGAGTTAGCCGACACGCCTTCACTTGCAGATGTTGGAGCACCTGCGTTAGCTGGGTCCCTACGCATCTGCTGAATACTGTCCCAGTTACCCACAACAGATGGAATGGCAGGGCCCACTGTCAGGTGGGAGCTCTGTTTGTATAGTCCCTCTGTCGAGCTCTCTCCCTGTGCCCCTGTGCTGCAGTGCCCATACTCCTCAGTACTTGGCTCTACTTTAACTTGCACTTGCATCAGTGTGTCACTTCTAGCTGTGTCTGTAGCAACTGAGTCATGAAAAGTGGCCATTCTCAAGTTCTGTGCCGACACTGCTCCTGACCCACTGTCAGTTTTTTCTTGCATAACATTTTCACTTGATTGGCAAGCTACAGGAAGGCCACTTTTATGAGGCTTGACAGAGAAGTAACTTTCAATCCTACAAGGTGCAGCCTGTCTGTCTGGAATGTTCAGCGTCAAGTTTCTACCGGTGTGTAATTGCATGTTTTCTGTGCTATCTGTGTTACACTGCTCATCTACAATTTCCTCAGAATCATGTTCTGATAAGTCCATGGAAGAAACTTCCTTGCTACCGGTACCATTAGACCTATTGCTATTGTCTGACTGAAAGATGAAACCATTGGTAGCTGTACTACTTCTAGTGCTATGTGGACTGTAGAGGCTGTCAGTATTTTCTAAAGGAACGTTAGCTGTGGCAAATGCTGACTGAACAGGTGAATCTCTCCTTTCCTTAGTTGACTTGTCAGCATAGCAGCTGTTCTTCTGACTACAATTGCTGTTTCCCTGCTGTGTTTGAGGCCTGGGTGTGGACAGTCCCAGGTTGTGGCCACAGCTGATATCCTGGATGCACCTGAAGGATGTACAGTTGAAGAAGTGCCTGAGCACCTGCAGTACAAGGTCCCTGTTGGCAGTGAAGGCACAGTCTGGGCAGCTGTAAGACTCCTCCATTGTGAGAGATATGACTCAGGTAGTCACAGATCTGGGATGTGAATAGATGAAATAAATATTACAAAAAACAGTCCTGGTCCAACTCCTGACACAGTTGGGCTCTCTATCTCAGAGCTCTCTTCTGCAATTCCCTCCCACTGTTTCTTTTGTATACAACTTACAAGGTCACGTGAGCTCATAATGCGACATTCTGTGTAATGATCATAAAGAAATAAGAAAAACAATTACAACTGTTTCCAAGAATGGAATCCATATCTATAGTCTTGTTGGTGTTGCATACCAGTACATGTACATGTAGTATAACGTTACACAATATTTGCTATCATGAACAATTTGAATCACCTCTATAGTATTTTACTCGTTTCATAATTATAACCATTACTACGTGTCAACATGCAGCAATAGGACAGAGGAGTTGAATATAGACGTGGATAGAAACATCCTGATCGATATCCTGCCCAATAGTTTGTAACAACGCCCCCCTCCCCCTTTGACACGATAACGTTGTCCTAAAACTATAAAGGCCCTCAAGCAGAGAAACCTACCTATTAGCTGTCTTATCGACCTTAGTCGAGTTATCAGCACCTTTCACAAAGATCTGCACTTGACGGATTTAAGAAATGTGACGTTTTTCTTGTCGGGTTGTACTCAAAACACAGGATGACCTTTGCCCTGTGGGTACAACAGCTGTGGACGATTCCATTTCATGTCGGGGGAAAACACATTACACTTTGACGTTAACGTTTACATTGTCATTATGTTCATGGCGTTTAGGATAGTACATCAAAACCATCATTACAATTCATGATTAATTTTGTCATGGCATCTAGGTTATAAGTTTTGAATACGATTAACTTTACAAGTATTGCAATTATGATCACAGTACGTAAGGAAATACCAATTAAACTTTAGTGGGGGTCTTACTTCAGTTCTAAAGTTAGAAATCTCTAGAAGATAGAACTTGATGAGATAACATTTTAATGTTATATTCCACATGTGCCAACCAAATAGAATTCCGAACAGAAAGATGTTCCTTTCGTTTTCTCAAAGTTTTACATTTCTAACGTTTGACAACGTAAATTTTTCGCGACTCATTGTGATAGATGCATCCAGAAGGCCCTTCCATAGACACAGACTGTGTCGTATCCCCTCCACGGTGGCAGACCCTGCCCTACAGTATACTCATAGAAATCTTCCGATGGTTGTCTGTAAAAGAGGTACTGAATGTTTCCAGGACGTGCCATCACTGGCGGAGGTGTGCCCTCTCTGCGTCCGCGTGGGTTCACAGGCGCATCGTGTTGGATTTTACTTATGACGGGAGCACGAAGGAAACAAATCAGGAGCTTATCGAGTGGTTGACAAGCAGTTTTGGACATGTTTTAAGACATACAAAGGTTAGTATGGTTAGTATGGTTACAGGAACTGTTATACTGCCATAAAGGTCAAACATCACGGAACATTATTCACGGGTTACCAGTTCAGCACCAAGGACAGACCTCGTTTCTGTGGATATCAGCTCCGGGGACAGGTCTGTTTGTTGGCGACGGAAGGTAATGTAAGCACCGGGGACGGTTCGTTTTACCTGTGTGAGGGTGGGAAATTTGTCACCGGTCTATGCCTAAATGTAGAGACTACTCATGAATTGTCTTCTGGCCTAACACTATAAATCAACACCCTAGATGTTGCACTTTTATACTTCGTGATTTGGTCGATCATGCACTACATATTAACAAGTTTATGCTGGTACCAGACGCGAACTGTGATGGATACTATCTGAATTTGGTGAACGCATCATCAGTTCATCTCGTAGTGGATCTGGACACTCACTGTTTCGTGTCGGTCGGCTCTAGTACCTTGATACGGTTGATACCGTCTCTATGGAAACATGTCGTCATCAACCGTTGATTCTCGAATGATGCAAAACTTACGGCAAAGACATGTTCTCGAACACTTGCCCATATCAACCAGAGACGGTATCCAAAGCAAACCACACAACTTCTCTATACTTTTGAGCAATTATTTTGGTGCTACCACGTCTACTATTCCCAACTCCCCATATGGCTCAACATAACTTCCCATGTCGGCGATGTGTACAAGACAATTACCGACGGCTTCCCGATTACCTTCAAGTTCGGATTCGTCGTAGTTTGCCGAGCCGACGGCGATCTCTTTACAGGATGTCCTTCACTAACGGCTCATCAGCTCCCAATGTTCCAAACAGTGCGATGCTGAAGGATGACGTCCTAGTTAAAATCTTCATGTACCTCTCCACGGACGATCTGTGCAGGTGCGCTAAAGTGTGCTCCGCATGGAGGCGCTGCGCCTGTATGACGCCCGTGTGGGAGGGGAGGCGCGTGGTGTTTGATTATAACGCCTGGTGCGCCATAGACTTCAAACTCAGGTGTAGCAAACATAGTTGGCTTTTAGGCGTGTTTGGGGACGTTATCACCAAAGTTAAGGTAAGCCTGTATCGCTAGCGCTGTAACAACTATAGATTATGTGTTTTACATATAATTCATCCTCCTACGCAGGGATATCCAACAGCGAAACCGCCTGTCTGGATGTACCCTGCTTTCTCAACCATCACCCTTAGTTCCTGACCGCCCTGCTTATCAATATTAATGAGCCTATCCTTATATATGCGAGACCCCTTTTGAAAACTGAAAGGCCTATTCTCTACCTGACTGACAGCTGGTTTGGAGGGGACGTCCACAGGGTGACGGTTGAGAAAGCAGGGTACACCCAGACAGGCGGTTTCGCCGTTGGATGTGCGTAGGAGGATGCACATACATATGACGGTGGTTAATTCAATAGTTTGGCTTTGACGTTTGTAGTGACTGCTATATTTTACTGACTTTAAGTGTGTTTGTTTTCCAGATCATCATGTCCTTGGTGTGTGAGGGGAGCCACGATCCTTTCTTCACAGGACTGCGGATCAGACGACAGCAGTACGACATCATGTCAGATTTGGTTGCCAGGGGCAACCTGAGGTCGCTAGAGCTGGAGTTCGTACAGCATGTACAGAAGCAGAGCCCTGCGTGTGAGCACAAGGAGTGTACCTGGCCGCTCGTCATGTTCTTACGGAAGGTGCGTCTTAGTTTATATGTTTGTTTGTTTGTCGGATAAGATTAATTTCTTTCTTTCTTTAGAAATATCAATGTCAAAACAGATAGATTTTTGGTGTGCTGTCTGTTTGTCTTGGTGGCTGTGCACACTGGTACTAGTACACTGTCAGTAAAGAGACAGGATTTGAGTGTGGCGATGGAGTGACCGCATTGGCCAGCCATGCGGGCGTGACATGAAGTAGTTTTTTTTTTATATACAATAGTCTATTCGTTAATCGGATATGACAGACCATATCATGGGGTTATTGGAAGGGACTAAGCACATAACCTTCTGTCGGTACAGTCAGTGACGTCATATTTTTAGATAGAGCATGTAATGAGACTATATACTGTACCCAGTACTTTACATCGTATTTTTAGATCAAATTTTTCGTACTATGACAGTCCCTGTGTATCACTATGATTTGTGACATTTGTATTGCTGCATGTAGGCAAATACTCAATTTCTTTTCCCAGGTCGTGGTGCATCTCCGTCATCTGTTGCACCTGTCAATTCAAGGCCTTCCCGACGCGCACTGCGAATGGTTGCTGAAGACCCTACAGGAAGTACCGTCCCTCCGTAGACTGGACCTCAGCCACAGACGGCAGCCAGTCTCTCGGCAGGTTTCCTTACGGGGGAGGCTGCGCAAGGCTATTCCAACAGCCGTTCTTCAGGTGAAAACTTTATGTTGATACAACAGTTCTATTGGGACTGATAACTTTTAATAAGTCGTAGCTTCTAATGCAAATAATAACAAATTTATGAAAGTTTAACGGTCTATGTGAAATGGATTGGGCTGTACATAATTGCAAGCACACAAAACCATTTAGAATTTCCATTTCTTGTGTGTTTTCGTGACTGATGTAATGACAATGTCACTTCTGTGGAATGATGCTGATTGTTAACTGGAAGTGCCCATTTCTATTGTTACAGCTCAAGAGTCTACAAGTGCTGAAGCTATCAAACATTGACGTACAAGATGGCCTATGGCACACCCTGTCCCACAGCGAGGCTCCTTCCCTACAACAGCTCAGTCTGGTGGTCTATAACGACTATAACCCGTTCTCACATCCAGCCTGGGAACGAGTTTCCCAAAAGTGTCCCGATCTCAAAGTTGAGCTTTTCTTCGTCAAAGGTCCCTGGGGATACGCGCTTACCAGGTCCGAGTTTTGGTCTTTCCTTCGGGCAAACATGAAGCTGAAAACGCTGGTGGTTGCGCAGAAGAAAGTATCAAACGATATAGAGATGAGGGATATCCTTGTCACGGTTGCCGAACGACATGCACAAGTCCTGGAGACACTGCTGTTCTTACAGTCCGACAAGCAGCCTGTCGTCCCCACGAACATTGTCGAGTTTGTACGAAGTTGTCCGAAGCTTACCGATCTAGTCATAGGTCCAGCTATCGGCGACAGGAGACTGAAAGCAGCGGCGAAAGCAGGGCAAGGCAGATTAAGACGTCTTCAAGTTCGCCTGGTGCTGAAAGAAGTGCGACATCCCCCAAGACCTCGCCTCATGACGCGTGAGGAAGCTGAAATTCTTCAAACAGAGATGACGCGGTTGCTAGGATACAAATGGACGACCCCGCCCTACATGACCCTGGCTGATAACTTCGAAGATGCGCATGATATTCTACCTCAAGATAAAATCATTGATGAATACTTGTAAAAAAGATTCGGTGTGCTGTTACTTTCGTTCAAATTTTATAAAGTGAATATTTGTAAGTCGACTTCAATGGAGTAAATTGTTCTCTGTCCGTTTTACGCTTTCCTTGCCTTAAGCTAAGGGCACTACCCACCGTACGTGCAAATACGTGCTGTCTACGTGCCAAAACATGGGCAATCTTTTGGGATCCGTAAGTGGTAAGTACCGCCTCCGTACGAACTCGTAGGGAGTCCGACGGAATTTGGAGCACGCAGATACGCCGTATAGTAGAACTTTACGTGCAGGCAAAACTTTGTATGCCATCGGGCTGCGTATTCGCCCCCGTACCTGCCAGTACGGGCGACGCGCCTGCCCTGTACAGCCTGGACGATTTCAGAAATACGTGGCGGACGTGGCCTCCAAAAAAAAAACGTACGGACAAATTGCACGTACGGCGGGTTGTGCCCTTAGCTTTACAAGAGTATTGTAGAACTACACTCAGAGTCAGTAAAAATGAAATGAAAATATACAAATGACTTGTATCAATTACCCATAGCCTAGTTTTTTTACCAGAGATCTTGATCATAGCTAATACGTGTCGCTGACGGAAAAACATACAACAGATTGCGATGATGATCTTTAATTATTATTGGATAGGTTTGGTCCTTGTAAAATGTTACTGTGAAATGTTTGTTGTGTTAACAGCACATACCAATTTTGTGTGACCCCTGAGTTTCTTGCTAATACATGACATTGTATTCTCTCCTCTGTCACATAAATCCGCTTTTGGTCGTTCTATCGTCGCTCAGCAATCACTGACTATGAGAAGGGGGTCCTAGTAAGTAAAAGAATTGTCTTTAATAAAATTGGTCTTTCTGACCTTTTCCCACTCACATTGACGTGCTGTATGTAAGTAATATCGTACAGCTGACCTTGGTAAATGAGGTCAAAGGTGGCAAAGGTGGACGATAAACAAAGTCTTGTGACTGTGACGACAATTTTATGTGTAAACGTGTTGGGTGGTTTCATGTGACTGGTAGTGACCAATGCCTGTCTGCATTTCTCTACATTTCTCCAGAACATAACAAAAACAAACAAATCAGGTTCCACAATAATATCATGCCATATTTTATTTCACCTTCAGAACTGATATTCATATCTTTCCATCATTCGTAGCCCCAATTCTTGAGAGGTAGGACATACAACATTTGACAAGTAAAATCAAGTGTGACAAAAATCAACACGAAAACTTGTTGTTGTTGCTTGGGCTGTCCTAATTCACGAATTTAGCACATTGGTCTGCAGTGAATGAGCCAAGCGTGGCTGTGCCCTGGTCCTTGGTGTAGCGGAAGACGATAGTGTCACCGTCGTAGACAAGAATCAAGTCCACTCCTACAAGGAAAATCAGTAAAACGTATTTGGCAATGAATAGCTCCTTCTGTCTAGATGATTTTGCCTATCATATAGGCATACAGGGCACAGGAAGACACACCAACCTGTCACAAATAGCCAGATACAGATTTACACCAGGCGCACAGAAGCACAGAGACACCAAACACAGGGTATACTAGACACACAGGTACGCTACACAAGACGTATCAGACACCGTGCGGGATACTGGACACACTATTAGGCACACAGGTACACGTGCACTAGGTGCATATAGGCATACAAGCCACAGGTGCACAGGCACCGTGTGACAGGCACAGCAGGAACTAACTTCGTTACCGTGACGAATTAGCAAATAATTGAGTTTCTGCAGTAACGCAGGTGTATCACAGGTGTGGGATCACGCACACAGGGCGTGATTCACAGGTGTATGGTAAGTACTTATAGTGCTACAGGAGTAGTCTGTTCATTCGACGCTTGGCACGACACCCAGGAAGCAACAAGGATTTTCTACTTCTCGCATCAAGATGGAGGCACAGGCGGTCCACCAGGCCATTGAAGTTTACAACCGCTCTTTTCTGTTCGCCATGTCTAAACTGAACTGACGAAAGAACACAAAGAGACAGTTCTGGACTCCTAGAATGAAGGTGAGGAATTTCGTTCCGATAGAAAGGTTTTCTAATGGCTGATAAATCAGACGCCGGCTGGCTAACCGTTTTAGATTAGTTTCGGAAGGAGGTAGCGGATAACATTGCAATCAAAAGCGTATGTTCAACAATTGTACTTGCATTGGAGCTAAGAAAGGCAAGAAATACTGAATGGAAGGATAAGGAAGCCGCTAACCAGGCAATTGATTTTTCCAGCTATTTCTTTTCAGGTACTTGGTATCGCTCTTCTTCAAGCAACAAGAATCCCGGATTATGAATTGCTTACAGAGGAGAAAAATTGAGGATTACTTCCCACAATATAAGTACTTACAGAAGCGTGTGCATCTATTGCATTCAAGCAAGAGAGTTTGATTTGATTTTTGTTTCGAATTCCACAGGCTGGGGCTTCGGAATGCTTCCAGGTTTGCCTGATAATGCCAGTGCTGTCAATAACCGTGTTTTTGTTTCCACTGCAGTTTTTGATCTTGGAAGCTTGGACGCATTTAAGAAGTTTCAAAGTGTCCTTTTGTATGCAATCCCTTTTCTATAGCTACGCATCCATCAGGTAAATAAGACTTTTTCTTGTTCTATGGTACGCACATTAATTTGTGCTCTAACGTATGTCCCAGTGTCTGGACTTGAGCAGCAAAAGAATTTGGGAAAACGTAAGCAGGGCACGTTTGCTCAGGTAATTTCGAAATTGATTCTTATCCAGGTAAATGTGTCTGGGAACCATTACTATATTATGTTGGCCAAGAGCAATGGTCAGTTGGTAAGGGTTTAAGTTGTTGGTGTCGATACAATGTGAACATGTTGTATTCTGTTTTAGTAGATTTGTTTTAGCTGTAGAAAGAGACGTACACAATGCCTGTTATACACGTGGCTATTATCGAAGATCAGGTAGGTTTGAATGCCTGGTTGATTTTAGGATTATGATGAGATAGATGTATTCTGTGATGAAATCACGTTAATTATGGTACTGTAAAGTGCTAGACTACATAGCTATGAGAAAAAAAAATTCTTTATGAGTATTTTATGTTCAATGAATTGTTTTCCGGTTTCGGAAGATGCGCGTTTGGTGTATTCCTATGTGACTTCGGAATGTCATGGTGGTGATTTTGTGATTTAGGTAGTTATGTTCAATGTACTTGGAATGACACAGATTGTACAGAGTGCTACTGGGAGAGAACTAAAAGATATTTTGTGTTCAGTGGTTTGATAAAAGGAAATGACCGGATAATGTGTGATATGGCATTGTGAATATAATGCCGCTGTGAGAATTGTGATGACTGACAGTGTGAAGAGACACACGTTTTTGCTTTGAGTTTTTTCAAGGATAAAAACATTAGTTCTTGATTTGACTTGGGTGCCAAGGTCAGTGAGGGAATAGCAGTTCATTTGAGCAATTTTGCTGATGAGGATGAGCATGAAATCGATCTACCTGAATTAATTTTTTGGATAGAAAGTTAAGTCTTCACCAAGTTGTCAGATTTGCTTTTCACTTGAACAGAAAGAGGAAAATTGGGTTAACTCCAGAGTTTTTTCTCCTTGTTTACAAGACGATGCATCGTATTTAGACTTGGCTGGACAAAACTATGACTGAATTCTGCTGGTCAGATTGATTTCAAGTTATTAAGTGTTTGGGAAAGTTGTAAGTACAGGATTGACGCTATTACTGTACTGATGTGAATGTAAACGTTATTTAATGATGATGTACAAGTGACATTTTGTGTTGATATAAGAATATCGTGGAACCTCTTTAGAAACGGCACAATTTGGTGATAGAATGATTGCCTTTACGCATTTCTGCTGATAAGTTAACTGAGAGATAATGTTGTTTTTGTTTTTTAAAATGTTTTCCAGTGACAATTCACGGTGATGGGTGACGTAATTGAACACAAGTTGGTTGCAGTGTTCTTCAGTGAGAAGAATTGGACATACGTTGGTGGAACAGTTCTTCAGTGAAAAGACTGGTGTACGTCTGGAGTAATGACACACAAGTTTGTTGAGGTGTTTTTCAGTGAGAAGACTTTGTGATGTATGTCTGACGTAATGATACGCAAGTTCGTTATGGTGTTTTACGGTGAGAACACGTACATCGCGATGTATGTCTAGCTCATTGAAATGTTCTTCAATGAGAAGAAATTGCCATTGTTTTACAAGTGTGAAGTTTGATGTAATTGCACACAAGTTGAAGAGTTCTTCAGTGAGAGGACTTTGTGATTTGTCTGATATTATGACAATCGAGTTCGTTGAGATGTTCTTCAGTGATTAGACTGTGATGTACGTCTGGCGTAATGACACGCAAGTGCTTTTGGGTGTTTTACGGTGAGAACACATTGTGATGTATGTCTAGTTCATTGAAGTGTTCTTCAATGAGAAGAAATTCACATGTGAAGTTTGATGTAATTGCGCACAAGTTCTTCAATGTTCTTCAATGAGAAGACACCGTGATGTATGTCTGAGGTAACGACACACAAGATAGTTGAAGCGATCTTCAGTGAGAAGACTGTGATGTTATGACAAGCAAGTTCATTGATGTTTTTTCGGTGATAAGTCTTTGTGATGCATGTTTGGCGTTATGATACGCAAGTTCACTGTAGTGTTTTTCAGTGAGAAAACATCGTGATGTATGTCTGATGTAATGACACACTAGATCGTTGAAGTGTTATTCAATGAGAAGATTTTGTGAAGTATGTCTGACATCATTTCACACAGGTTGGTGTAAGAGTTCTTCGGAGAGAAGACTTTGTGATTTATGTGTGAAGTAATCGAACACAAGTTGATTGAAGAGTTCTTCAGTGAGAAGACATTGTGGTGTTTGTGTGATGTTATAATGTCATGATGGAACACTAAAGCAGGGCAGGCCGTTGAATGGCCCAGCTATGTTAATGCTGTCTCTTGATGCCCAGTGCAGGCCGTTGATTGGCCCAGCTATGTTTATGCTGTCTGTTATTTGATGCCCAGTGAGTGTGATGAAAATGCACACAAGTTGATTGAAGAGTTGTTCAGTGAGAAGACATTGTGGTGTTTGTGTGATGTAATAGTGTCATGAGTGGACACTAAGGCAGGGCAGGCCGTTGAATGGCCCAGCTATGTTAATGCTGTCTCTTGATGCCCAGGGCAGGCCGTGGATTGGCCCAGCTATGTGAATGCTGTGATTTGCCCAGTGACTGTGTTATGTTGGCTTTTTATTGTAGCGCCCACGGTAACGATTTGTCTTAATCGGGATTAGTATAGGAGTAATTAGTATTCAGCATACTTATTTTTGTGTTGAAGATAATTAACATTTGTTTTTATTATTTCTCTTCCTACATATTCCCGTCTGAGCTGACTTGTACAAGCTCGGTATCTGAGAAGACGCTGCAGAGCTGATGGATACATATCTGATGGAGCTGGCAGGGAAATTACCCAGTTTCTGTAGCTTCGAGAGTACCTAAAACTGTGGCGCAATAAAGGGCTGCGTTCAACAAGTGGCGTGAGTTTGCCAGTATATTACCGAAAGTGGTAGTTTCAAAGCACTTCCTCTTTATGTAGCATTGTGTTTATGGGAACTTGTGATACAACATTTTTCATCTGTTTCTTCCATAGAGAAGGCTGCATTCGCCAACAGAAGAGCTCATATGCCCAATAACTCCTGATATGTTGGTCATGCTGGTACAGGAACACACTTTGGGTCATGTTTGCACAGGAACATAACACAATTTATTCAAACTTAGTTCTATAAGGACGTTTACTTTTCTCTCGACTTCTTCTGCAGGTTTGCTGAGGAACATCGAATTTTACAATGGTTATCATGTAATTTTTCTCTATCTGAGAAGTGATTGTGTTTGTTTTAGGATCAAGGAAGACTGATCAGTATAGAGATGGCAGCTCGGCACCTATTGCACGCACAGGAAAGGTCAACTGCCCAGTCAACATGTTGCAGAAGTCTTGTACATTGGCTTGTATAGATCTCTCATCTGACAGATTCCTTTTCAGAAGTATCACACAAGAACCAAATCAGGCTCCAAGTTAAGCACTTCTGGGCGTCCTAGTTATGATACAGCTGGAGAGTTGGACCTCGACATGCAAAAGACTGTTGTTAATGATGTTTCTTGTTTGTGGCTACATTCCCTTTCAGGTTTTCCAGACAGACTGTATAACAGATACGGAAGGTGGATCATTGAAGGAGAGGTCGGCTGTTTATATGGCGATAGACTTTTAATCTTGCATGAAACTTTCCCGTGATTTGTTCGTTCGACGCGATGCGGTGCGGTGTCCACGCACTCGCGCCCATCCTAACACCTGTGTTGGTGTTTCTCTGTGTGTGCGAAGAGTATGAATGCATCGTGAGGGAGAACTGTGTAGGGGTGATGCAGAAAATGATAATTATTTGCGTTTGAGGAACTAACTTCGTTACCGTGACGAATTAGCAAATAATTGAGTTTCTGCAGTAACGCAGGTGTATCACAGGTGTGGGATCACGCACACAGGGCGTGATTCACAGGTGTATGGTAAGTACTTATAGTGCTACAGGAGTAGTCTGTTCATTCGACGCTTGGCACGACACCCAGGAAGCAACAAGATCGTTGTTTAAGGTAATGAAATGTTTGTTAGTGTAGCAAGTTTCTGCCTTTGGCGAAAGTGACTGATACTTGGTGTTTTGTATTTAACAGTCCAATATAATCACTTCTTTGAACTATGTTTTGTGTGTTTCAGGACATGGAGTGATTCTTTTCAGAAAGAAACCCCAGAGAAGATTGGTTGCTTGCGCTAAGGCTCTGGTGCACGTCCCCCATTTTTTTGGCCTTCGTACTTTCGGGAGGTTTTTTTAGGGGTTGCGTGGCTGGCAAACAACGTATGCAGCTATTTATGCTGTGCTTTACGGCTTGGCTTACTCGATTACGAAAAATCGTGATGTTTGGTATATGTTTGGAATTGGTTTGATGATCGTGTTTGGATATTGATGTTTCGGTGTTCTATTGCATTTTCGAACTGCCGTTCTCGTTACGATTGTACCTTTGGCAAATAAAAGTCTTCCTGCGGTGTCCACGCACTCGCGCCCATCCTAACACCTGTGTTGGTGTTTCTCTGTGTGTGCGAAGAGTATGAATGCATCGTGAGGGAGAACTGTGTAGGGGTGATGCAGAAACAGCAGATACAGACACAGTAGATATACAGGCACATGCCACACAGACATGTCACACTGACACGCACACACAGGCACACACACAAACACACGCACACACACACACACTCACAGTCACAAACACACACACACACATACACTATTAAACCAAGTTTCACACTACACCACTACACATCTGTCCGTATTACACTCACCCCTGTCGAATTGATAGTTGACGCCGTTTTCAAACCCCCAATAAGTATTCCCTGTCACGTTGGATGCCAGGTTGTTGAAGGAACAGATGAAATGGCTGCTGAGGTCACTGTAATAAGTACCCTCGAATCTGAAAGGAAACAAGAACCGGATATTTTCAGAACAGGCGGCCTTCATAGGAAAGAATCAAGAAATGATGCCATTTCGGTGCGTTCCCCTGGCGACCTTTGTTGTTGTCATTAAGACTATATGTCAAACATTATAGAGGAAACGGAGGGTTTGCACCCAGGCTTATTTGTCTCCTCTCTCAACTTCATGTTCCTTTTTTCTCTTCTTTTTCTTTCAATGTCTTGCGCTTAGATAATTTTCCTAGCTATTCAGGATTCGTTTTATCTTGTCTATTTCCCTTTAAAATGCAAATTCTAAGGAATTTTCAAATTAAGATACGAAAAGTTCGTGGTAAATTATAACAGAAATGCATTTTACCTAAAATCACGGAAGTCTGTTTGAGCCTGCAACATCATCTCATAGACACTGACTCCCGCGGGAACGCTGACGGTCCTGGAGTACGACCACGTGGGTCTTGTGATCTCATTTATCACCTTTAGAGTTACGTCAGCTGAAAAAGTTTACCTTTGTTTCACTCTTTAGACATTAATTTCTATTTTGGGAGTTACCAATGACAATGACAATTCAAGCTGAATAGTACCACTGTGTCAAACTAACGGAGAAAAATATGCCTGGATAAATACTATAACTATATAGCTGTTGAATAATAGGCAAGGCTTGTCATAAGCTCTTGTCAAATCACTTGATATTTATATGAAAAGAGAATGTTCTGTTCAACAAATTCTAAAATGCGATTGAGTGATCAAAGGGATACATAGTTGAGCAACAATCCGCGTTTAGACCATATAATGTAAGATATATATCATATATTGTCATACCTTTCGCACCAACGGCACCCAGTAACAAAATCCCCCACCACACCCTCATGTCGTCGTTGATTTCTGACATGAAGGCAATCAGAAACGCAGTAATAAAACAGGAGAACAATGACCATTGGCACCGTTTTAACACGTATTGGTAGATACTTTATCTTGTCATCCTGGACTGGAGTGGAGTCAATGGAGCTTCAGGAATAAGACATCAATCTTGGCATATCTATCTGTCCCGAATGGCTGTTTTTCGTCGGTACTAATTACTTGTCACAATCCATGCTTCTTTCAAATAGGAGATATCTATATATTTGATAAGCTGACGATGATACTCACGATTCCCTGTGTCCAGTTGGAAGAAATGCTATCTTTCTTGCCCTGGCGTCTCAATTGCTGACTATCTTGTGACCGTGGGCAGTTAAGGGCAATGAACTCAAAAGTTACTTTACCTTGGACCATTCCATTTCAGAATTCAGGTAGCGACACTTTAATTGTATAGATTAAGCTACGCTTTTCAATCTTCACAATATATTTTACATCTCAACGAGAAAGAGACACCGAAGTATGTAGATTTGGTATGTAAATGTCTAACTTGCATGGATTTTCGCCGTTTTGTATTCAATATAATTATCCTTCCCGCACTCGCAAAGTTTGCCGTTGTTATTTACGTACAAGCGATGAAGGCCATTGATTTGCCGTTTTGTAAACATACATCTTAGCCCGTATAACTTGTGTCCCCAGCCCGCTATGCAAAGTTCATTCAAAGTCCACATGCTATAGTAAGTATAACACTGTTCTTTAACCGTATCCAAGGATAGTGACGTATAGGTATAGTGAGTAGATTCTAAAACCTACGTTACTATTGCGGGGTTTGACTTCAAATAATAGAACTATGGCTAAACAAGTCAGCAACATCCAAAGTCAACACACGGGAAGAAGTAGTTTTGACATTTATGGAGATGCACATATAGCAAATATACGTAAGTTGGGGATCAACATGTATGTAAAGACCATTGCTATTTTGCGTGGGGGGATGTTGACCTTTTTGGCGACGCCTCAGGGGCAAATGCTACAGAAGGACCTTGGCCAAATAGGGATTAACTTGGGGGAGGCGGAAACCCTTGCCCAAATCAGCCCTGAATGGAGACTGCTTACAGCCCAATATGTCACTAGACACGGGAGGATCTAGTCTAAATCAGGGGCTAGCCTAACAGTCTACGTCCTATTGGCAAACTGGTTTGAAATGCGACAGTTCGATAAATCCCTCGTGTCTGCTCTTGCTGGCTGGATGGTCTTGCTGGGTGTAGATGACTTTCCTGGGGAGTCTTCAGCTTGCACATCCCTGAAACTAACGATGAAGGATTCTAGAACGTTCATTTGACCCTCTGCCCCATCCGATGACTGGAAGCTTGCTTGTCCGCCCCGTTTCTGACAATGGATCTCCGAGGCCGGACACGTGCCTGCATTCTCTCGCCTCACAATTCCGCCCGACGAGTTAGGCAGTATACTTAACTAATCGTTCTCTCAGAAGACTTCGGAGATGGGATCTACCTCACCTCTCTATTCCATCCGTCGACTAGAAACTTTCTTTTCCGCCCGTTTTTGGCAGTGGACTCTGAAGATTAGATACAGCACTGCTCTCTCAAGCCAGGGTCCACCCGACGAGCAATGCCAACATTCATCGCGTCAACAATTTTTTATAAATGTGGCCAGGCCAAAGAACAGAACGCGAATAATAAAAGCAAAACACACCAACAAAAACAAACGAACATATAAAATGCTTTCTTATTGCCAGAATGCCCTTCGTTCTCATCCTTTCTTCCCTTCTTTATCTCTATTCATTATACATAGTTCTGCGGTCGTACTTTGTCTGAACTACATCTGACCCTTATTGTTAACATAGCCATCCCTGTCACATCAAAGTGCCGCCAATGACAATGCTGTCATTGTTTTTCCCTGAGGTGTAGGTTGCTGATCGGGTTATCGATCAGGCCATCACGTGGTCACACGATGGTCCGTATATCCTTTGACCATAAAAGGTATTGTTATGAAGAGTCAGCTTCTGAAAAATATCTAAATGATGACACAGTGTATTGGAGCTGAACAGGGTCGACCAACGAACACTGCCATAGTGCCCGAAATAGCATCACTCAATAGCGGTCAATGGAATATATCTATGGCTGTTTTCTATATTGATTATCATATTGGTTGCTGGCATCAAATTCAATGTCACACCCAATGCAAATAAAGGTGTCATAAGACCTGGCCGTCAAAAACAGCGAATTGTTATTTGAGAGACTATTCAAACTGATTGATTCAAGTGAGGGTTGGCACAGATTTTGCGAGCTTAAATTCAGCCCAATAGAAGCTTTATAACATACAACTGGCAAACATCCGTTGTAACCATCTAAAGTCACAACGCGATGGATAGAACCGCCCAGATCACTAATGAACAGCGGCGCAAGCTGACTCTCTGTTTCGGCTGGGAAACCACTATCTTGGCAGCCAATATAATTTTCGCCTTTCTTGCCGTGAGTGGACAGGTACGTACGTAAGGTGAACCTTTCTAGTTTTGTTTGCAGTTCCTATTCGTTTCTTTGGTTATCAAGAAAACTCACAGAATGAAATGAAAAGTTTCGACATGATATACATGATAAATGGCTCATATACAGACGCATGGCGGTGCGCAGAACTAATACTACCTGTAGATTTCACCATCGAAAACATTGCATCAGAATAATCTTTCATCGGTAGTAAACCCCGAACATAATGTTATGGGTTTATTTCGTTCAGGTTACACAGAATGTGTCCCTGCCCCTGTGGATTGACGCTGCCACAGGTGGGACGTCCAATACGACGTCTAACGGCACGTCACCGGGTCACATCGTCCCGTACTTTGTCTTCTCCTTCGCCAGCTTCTCGTTTGTCGTCATCTTTGGCGTGTGCCTGGCGGTAGCTTTTTACCTGGGTAAGTGTCTGTTTCTTTCATCGTATCTATCAACAGAAATGTCACTTTACTTTCACCAGTTCTTTTACTTGCATAAAAAGATTAGATGAGCATGTGTATATAGACTATTCATTAGCCTTTACATAATAGCTGAAATTCGTGTATCCCTTGTGCAATCATAATCATTGGCATTCGCTTGTGGATGACGGTGTCTCATGTGGCTACCCAGGCCTAGGGTAGTACGGAAAATACTTAACCTATAATGTATTAGGTTACGCTACGTTACGTCACGTAACAAAACCACCCATGACCAAGTAAGCCACCCATGTAAAGTATTTAGAATTTCCCCACCGTAGGCCATATCACAGAGACGGACCTGAAGTTCCCCCACATCCTGCTGTTCCTAGTGGGGATGTTTGACGCCTTGAACGGAGTCCTGGTAGTGAACGCCTCCAGCGGGTCCAGAACGGCTCCGTACCTGCAGGCCATCCTGGGGAACTTCACCATCCCCATCACAATGTTGCTGAGGTAATCATGGCATATTCTATTCTTTTATTGAAATAGCAGTACCGATGACTTAAGGTGCAGTCACATGAGCGTGTATATCAGGTGTATGTCCTTATTTTTCACACACAGTCACGCGTACAATACGCACCTCATACGTATCTCAATCATTTTATGTCAGTCATCTGGAGGGACTTCATAGCGTCACCAGATGGATGACTAAACTGAACTAAATTACCTTACGTACGCGTACTGACTAGTATACTGTGTGCATGCCTGTGTACATGAAACTGACACAAAACGATTGGTTAGCGCATGAGGTGCGTATTGTGCGCACGACTGCGTATGAAAAATGCCAAACGGACCTCATACGGACTTGATATACACGTTTGTGTGAGTGCACCTTACAACAGACGGAGTTGTGGTTTGTTCCTTCCCCAGACTCCTCATTCTGAAGAAGAAGCCGACCCAGCGGAAGTTCATCTGTTCCATACTGGTCCTGCTGTCCCTCTTCATCTGTCTGCTGCCCAAGATAATCCCAGCTCTAGGCGCTGACACAGCACCGGGCGCAAAGGGTGCTGCCGGTGTGCTGTGGCCGCTCTGTTTCATGATTGGATTCGTGAGTAGGCGCTTTTGTTACTTTCCAATCCCGATCTGTGGCTACAAGATATGATCTTAAGGATTAAGGAATTCTACAGTCTTGAATTATCAATGCAATTACTTCAGTCAGCAAGCAACCTTTGCTTTTCTTACTGCTAGCCTTCTTCGCAGACTTCAAACGGGGCTGGCTTTTATTTTATAGTTATGATGGGAGGGGGGCGCTGGTTCGCTAGTTACAAAGTTGGCTGAGCTGGAGGTTCTCTAATGCCGGGAAGGGAGTTTGCTGAGGAAGGGTGTTTGCCTAGAAAAGTAGTTTGCAGTGGAAGGGAGTTTGCCCCGCTCGAAGCCTGCCCCATCTCGGCGACTTAAAAGCCCGATGGATTAGAAAATCCTTTCAAAGGGATGTCGCATGTCGCATTGCCGTCACTAGCATTTCTTTGATATCAAGGAGCATGATGGGAATTACACATGATGTCATAATTTTCACCATTAGGTGCCTGCGGCAGCGATGAACGTGATCGAAGAGAAGGTGATGAAGATGACGAAGGGAGCACGCCGGGACCAGATCAGCCTCATTTGGTTCCTCTTCTGGGAGTCCGTGTACCAGTTCCTGTGCGCAGCCGCGCTGTTCTGGACTGACATCATCCCCAGTTTCGGTAACAGCGCTGACATACACGACTTCGGGGAAAAGTAAGAATGATTCTTTAGTATATCTTGTAAGCAAAGTCAGAGGAAACAGTGAGACACAGATGAGACAATCATTACTCAGCTGCACTAAAGAGCTCGTCATCTGGAACTAAATAGTCGCGATTTTGCAACGATGGCAGCCTGTGACATATTAAAGACCAAAACCGCTGTATTAACCGTTGGACTGAGACTAATACAGGATACCAACTTAAGCATTTTCAAGAAAAATATCAGGCTCAAAATAGATAGACTATGTTTCGTATTTCTGACAACGCAATGTACCAGCCTACATGACATACAATGTCTTAATTCTTTTGTTGATCAAGTGACGCGATGGTGTTCTTTTTCCACAGCGTCGCTTTTGGCTTTCTGTGTTTCTTCGGCGGACGGGGCTGCTCGAGCGAACCCGGCACCAGAGGAACCGTCTTCATCCTGGGGTACGCTGTCAGCTACTTCGGCGGGGGGCTGTTACTGCGGCACGCTGAGGGAGCGACGCTGCTCGCCTTGGTCACGGTGAGGCTTATTGCGCCCTGCCCTATCCCGTCCATACAACGTTACTGTTTAAAAAGTACGTGATCGATGATCTTGAAGTGCCCAAATTTGGAGCAGTCAATTACGACGGTACACATTTACAATATTGAGTTGTACAAGCAAGTTTTGTTGCCCAAACTGCATGGAATGAATTACTGAAACATGTAGTCATTTATAATACAGTTTATGTACATGTGCGCGCATATTGTAGTTGCTGAAGTTCAATTCCTTGCAGTCCCTTGTGACGCCGCTAGGATTCCTGTTCTGGACCCTGTTTGAAGAAGACCCGTTCCAGTTCCATGTCAACACTGGGAACGCCACGTGGTTCTCCCTGGGAGCCCTGGTCCTCATGGTTCCCGCTATCTACTTCTACAACACAGGGTATGGCCAACTGAAAGATGTTCTATTCTGTTTTATTCCTAAAGATAACTTTTCAGCAAAAAACGCTTTCTGTGGAATAAAGTCTTTGGTTAAATGACTTATCTTTTCTTTTCTGCTGTATATAGCTCAGACAGGGGCGGACGTTGAGGCTTATTCCTGCCTACCTGCTTAGACCATGTACATGTTGTCTTTACTCCTCTCCATTAAGTTTCTCTGCATTTGGTTTCTCTAGCTTTCCCTGTCTCAGTCCAGTGATACTTACTGTATTTCCCGAGCATTAAACAATGTTATTTTCTGTCTACAGACTGCCTGAACGTTCAACTGATGTCAAGACAGGCTTGGGTGTAACAGACACAGAGAGGACGCCTTTCCTTGACAACTCACATGTCCAATATGGTGGTACCTAACCTCGAAGGGACAGATGATGGCCGTAGATAAAGCTCTCGTAGATATTGATCTTTTTATAAAAGTTCCAATGTGCACTTTGCGCCATCTCCGCAAGAGTGGGCGATGTGTTCATGTGTGTTCGTGTGAGCAAGGAGGGGGAGGGGGAGAGGGATGCCATTGCGGTATACACACCTAGTGAAAATGAAGGAAAAAATTGGCGGCACATACTACCCCTTCTGTTTGTGTAAGAACTTGCGTAATATCTATTACATTAGTCACTATTGACTGAAAGCGAACATTTCTCTCACTATCATAATGCCTACTACTATGCCTACTATGCCCGCTAGAAATCCAAAACTAGTTGCTGTAATAGTTTAGAAAACAAAGTTTGGCATTAGTGTAACATTTGACATGTTTTGTACCAGTACGTAGAATCGATACAACACTGTGGCAAAAGGTTACAATTACCGTCCAAAACTGGCAACCACTTCACAACGGACAACATGGCGAAAATATAATCAATCATGTTATGCATGGCAGAACTTAGCAACACAGAAGTTTGCAACAGGTAGTAAAATAATCGATGTGAAAGTAGGTTTAAGGAGGATTTCTCCGTATGTTTCCTATTTGAATCCAAATTTTATCGACAAATACTATGTAAAACCGTAGGTATTGTATAGTAAGAGTCATTGTTTTTCATTAATATGTGGTGGGGGTAAGAAAAGTATGTCTTTGGCACTACGAGTACTAATGTGCAATGTACACTGTATGCGATGTGTTTAACAGGGTCTTGAAATCATGAAGTGTGTTTTGTCTTTTCCTGTAGCTGTTTATACCATCCGAATTTGTTTCGTATAGAGTATCTGGAATGATTGGGAACATATCATTTGAAGTTCCAGTCAACATTAGCCCAGTGCCTACTTTACGTTACTTTTTTTTGTATTCCAACCACACAGAAAACACAACGTGGGGAAACAGTGACTAATTTACCTGGTAAACTGAACAAAAACTGGCTTATGGCAAAATTCTTATCGAGTTGAAATATTGATAACGAGCAGAAACGTGATACCCGTGTTAAGAATTCTTTTATGATACCAGTAAATAAAACTTAACACATTGGCTTACCTTGGTCCATCGCATTTTTCTCAAAATATCTGCGAATCATGTATTCTCCTAGTAGAGGATTACTGAAATTGCAAGACAGAATTTCTAACCAACAACATTGTAGTCTTATGGGGACAATACATTGCTGTTGGGGCGATTCAAAAACGCACATTCTGAAGTTGTGGTCTGTGAGGGAAATTTTATTATGGGACGTCGGAAATGACTGTTAATGTTTCTCCTACATATTCATTTTATATCCATGTTGATAAGTGCGGAACATCACAAAATTTTTCATTCCTTTGAAGACAGAATAGCTAACTAAAACGGGTCAAGTAAAAAAAGTCTTAACAGAAAATACTTGCAGATAATATCTTTTCACGTGATGAGTAGCGACATTTTGCGAAGACCATTGCATAATTCAAACATAGCAATCACAATATGTGATATGAACATTTTTATGACCTCGCAGTTTTCCAATGCTACAAATGTAGGTACTTGGTAAGTGGTAAGCCTGCTAACCTAACTAATATGGCACTTAAATGTTTACCTCAAAGCACACTACACTTCAAGATAAGTGCAAGGTGAAAGGTCGGTAAGTTGCGAAGACAACAGGAGCGCTACCTAGCGGATGTGGTTAGCAACACACAGATTAATGTAACGATGTTCCATGCCAAAACCGGGTGTGTCACATCACAAAGGCAAAAGTTGACACAATAGCTAGTAAATGCCTAATTCACAAGTTTGCAAGTACAGAGAGAGAGAGAGAGAGAGAGAGAGAGAGAGAGAAAGAGAGAGAGAGAAAGAGAGAGAGAGAGAAAGAGAGGGAGAGAGAAAGAGAAGCAGTAGAAAACAAGAGTCTGTAGGACGCAATCCTCCGAGAAGTAATTATGGTGTTTGCGGCGTAGCTAAGGTGTCTGTTGTCCACTTTAACTATCGACACATGTCAAACTGATGCATCACAAGGCCCTTAATTATAGGTGCGAAGACACAGACGTTGACCCAGACAAAAAAGAGTCTCTTCTTGACAGAGGACAAATGTTGTACCAATCAAGCCGCTAGACAAACCCAACATCTGCTTGAAGAAATTTCAGTCAGCGCACTCCCACAAAAGTCAACAACTGTTTCACACTATGGAGAACATATGGGTGATTTTTATTTATTACATTACTTATACAAACAGCTAAGGTGAAAAACAAGGGAAAGAAGGTTACAATGATGACCGTACTATTGATCTCTGTGAAAAGTCCCGAGGTGCACTTTGCGCCATCTTCGCAAGTGGGCGATGTGTGCATGTAGTCGCACGACCAAAGGCTACATCATGCTAGCAAATAAGCCATATTTTAAGTCAATTCACAGCGTATTCGCTAGGCAAATAAGGAGTAGACGATCGAGAGCGTCTGTGCCAATAAATGTATAGAAAACAAACGTCTGTAGTATGATAGTAAAGATAAAACAATGCAAGTCAACCGGAATCCGATCAACGAAATGACGAAGTCGTTGCGATCAAGCTGCGACTTAACATTTGCGACCTAAAATTTTTGGAGGAACCTCACTGGGGCGCACCTGTCGCGATTATTTTGCGTATTTTTGACAATTTTCCATTGCGGTCACACTGAGATACAATACATTTGTGTTGAAGCCCAGACCAAGCGGGTTAACCACATAATCAATATAAAATGATTAAAAAGCATCGTTAAGAGACTTGCACTGATGAATAATACGGATTGTGCTATGCATATCACCTGTAATGATATTACATTGATGATTGAATGATGACTTGACATCTTCCTTCATGGCCGTTATGAAAAAGCGACTTGCAGACCGCAATATATAAAATATAACGTGCAAACGTTCAAACAAACCTATTGGTGCCTGGTGACACATATTGGCGCCCATTGTCACCCTTTTGCGCCTGTTTTACCAATTTCAAACTTTTAAAAGTTTTTATAACATTCGGCCTAGTGAGATATCCGCTTCAACGAAGTTTTGATAGTTTTGGTCTGATCTTTTTACGCTTTGAGTATTTGTTATCTTTTAGTCTTACTTCTTATACTTTACATCATATTCCAATTATAAAGTCAACAAGTGACCGTAGGTAACATAGTCTGTGACGTCGGTCTGGTATATGTTGCTTGTTTTGTCTTCTTTGGTGTGTGACGTTGTGCTTATATCCTATAATGATTCTTTTCACGGTGTTAACTATATCGTTTTATCTAAAGTTGCTTAATATGTCTGTGTCATGTGAATCTTAATGTTAAAGACCTAAACAGGTATGGACATGTGAGATAACATGTGGTCAAAGTCTAAAGTTATGATGACGAAAAGTAAACGAATGGTCTAATACACAGGCACATTCACAGAAGACACACCTACAAGTGCTACAAGACCGACAGGCAGACTGACAAACGCACTAAGTCCTAACATGTTTCTGTTATGGACGTAATAAGTATGAAGCACGGAAGGAGGACCTTGATGTAATTTTATAATTTCTAATATGGCTTACACTCTTCATCGTGTAGTGCGTTCACCCAGCTTTGTCTATTTAGGCTAGTCTTGGCAAACTTGGATTTCTGAAATTATTACAACCATAACAAGAGGCTGAAAGTACAAGTATATATGAAGACAGCATTATCATAATAAAAGTACCAACCATGTTCCTTAAAAACGTAAATGGCCATTGGCCCGCAGCTACATAAAATTAGGTGATACTGTCATATTCAAAGTAGATCGAAGTTGTCAAACATATCATGACCAGCTGGTCGCAGCCGTTGACAACATGAACAGCTGGTCACAGCTGGTCACAGATGTTCACATATTTCGAGCAAGGTGAACAACTGTCAACTTGTGTGTATGGTAAAATCATAATCCAAAATATTTCGAGAAAGGTGAACAACTGTCAAAGCGGCCCTGGACCAAAACACCGTACGCGCAAGACGAACAAACTGTAGAGGTGATATTTTTATACATCCATAATAAAACCAACTGCCGCGAAAAAAAACAACGTGCATTATCGTCAACCTCAGTGCAGAGGACTTGCCAAACAACGTACTTATGCGACAACGGGAACATACAGTTACAGATGCGAACGCGAATAACTTTGACGATCAGATAAAATCACGCATCTGCTTGCAATATCTAATTCTGGCAAGGCTCACACAAAGCGGCCCTGGACCAAAACACCGTAAGACGAACAAATTGTAGGGGTGATATTTTTATACATCCATAATAAAACCAGCAGCCGCGAAAAAAAAACAACGTGCATCATTATCAACCTCAGTGCAGAGGACCTGCCAAACAACGTACGTATGCGGCAACGGGAACATACAGTTACAGGTGCGAACGCGAATTAACTTTGACGATCAGATAAAAACACGTATCTGCTTGACAATATCAATTACCTCATGACCCATATACAGGGGATCTAGACCAATACACCGGAAGACGAACATTTTGTAGGGGTGTTATTTTTATAACATCCATAATAAAACCACCTGCCGCCAAAAAGCCCCACGTGCATCATCGTCAACCTCAGTACAGAGGACCTGCCAAACAACGTAAGTATGCAACAACGGGAACATGCAAATACAGATGCGAACGCGAATAACTTTGACGATCAGATAAAACCACGCATCTGTTTGACAATATCCGATTACATCATGACCCACATGCAGAGGATCTGGGCCAAAACACCATAAGACGAACAAATTGTAGGGGTGCTATTTTTATAACATCCATAATAAAACCACCTACCGCAAAAAAAAATCACGTGCATCATCGTCAACCTCAGTACAGAGGACCTGCCAAACCATATAGAATTCAGACAATGGGAACATATAGATACAGCTGCGAACGCGCGAAAACCTGACAAAACTAAAAGTCTGTCGACCAGAGGTTCTGGTCACAGACTAACGTGTAAAGTTACACAATTTAGGATATAGCAAGGTCACGATTTGTTACATCTGTATCCATCTTTTTGAGTACATCTAATTCCCTATTGGGTCCTAATCACGATGGCACCATCAAAACATCCCACTACGCTTTCATCTGGCCTACACGCCACGTCCGCGATCAGACAGCCTTAACGATGGTTGCATGGTGATTTGTGAATGTATAAACACGCCACTGCATCAATGTTGATTTTCGTTGATTTTCGTTGATATGTGTTAAGTACAAAGCTGTCATTGAGTTTGATGTATTCTTCCATTGTGCTGCTAAGCTGGGAATAACAAACAAACAGGCTGACCTTACTCACCCCCCCCCCCCTTCCCTCCCCCCTCATGTAGCCTGTTAGAGGCAGTTCACAAATGGACTTTGATTTCCTCAAATGATTTGTTTGTACTTTAGCCGACCTACAGACTATATTCGTGCAGAAATATCTCATTCGTGCCGAAATATCTCGAAAATGAGATGGCAGTGTTGACATCTGGTAATGAATGTGTACAGATGTGTCACTCATGTACCATTTCATTGTTCTACCACTGGGAACATACCAAACGAGCCGACCTTACTCACCTTGCAAAGACGCACAGCGTTCGGAAAGATAATATTATGAGTTGTACAACCATTATGTAATTATTCATTTTTGAGACCAACACTAACAAATTTCGGGCAGGACCAGAAATAAAATTTATCTAACGTTCTTGTTCCGTTGACTTTGCAATGTAGAATTTGTCACGTGCACCGCGCCGTAAGAGTGCCGCGACCATAGAAAAATCTGCTCCAGATCTGATGAAATCTCTCCGGCGGCCTCAGCGTGCTCTCAGCTCGATCAAAAAGTCAAATGTCAGCAACTTTTACGAGCGACCAAGGAATTGTCTTACATTTGTGTGTGTTGTTCAAGCCATGCTTTTACGTCTTACGTATATTAGATGTGAAATCAAGGGAGTAAACCAATTCAATTTTTGTCACTGTACAGTCTCTCGGCGTGAGTCGTTCGGCATGATTCTTAAAAACATAAAAACAAAATGCTATCATGTCGAAATTGAAAATTAGGTTAGAAATGATAAACCTTTGTTTTCTTGGCTATTCCAAGTCAGTTCGCTTCAATGTAAGTCATAAGTACATTTTGAACATTTCTTCGAGGTCTGTCTCGTCAATTTGTTTTTCATCAATAATTTCTTCGTTTCTATGTGTGTATAGTTTTTTTTTCTTCGTAGACTTACGTTTTGGTCTTTTTGTGCTTATTAGCTTCGCCAGAATGGCAAGGTTATGTTTTGGGTAGCGTTTGTATGTATGTGTGTCTATGTAGAAGACCAGCATAACTAAAAAAACCCTGGATGGATTGTATTGATATTGGGTATGTGGGTAGGTATTGATGGGACCTGGAAACGATTAGATTTTGGCCCCCCTTGCGGCCTATTACGGTACTACAGCGGAACTTCCGGGTATGATATCTCGAGTTCTGGTCATGCTGTGGTCATGATTTTTGAGGGGGTCTCATAGCTGGGTCTTTTGTTTGGGTCTTGTATCTTTATACTTTCTTTAGTAGACACTGGTGGCTCTTTTTGTGAGAAGCTGTGAGACAGACATAATTTTCTGCACTTGGCAGGGATGTGTGAATTGCCCTCTTCCCAGCCCACTAACCAAGTTGCACAATATTGCTTCAATGTTCCAACATATGATAACAAATAATATATATATATTGGAACAGTTTAGAAACTAACAGAAATAATGTATTTGATGTTAGAAATGTTTCTAACATGTATGAATACTGTAGAAAATATTTAGAACATCACACATGTGTATAAGCAGTTACTTATCACATGAGATTGATCATTACAAAGATTTCCAAAATGTTAGGACAAAAGGCAATTAATTGACTCTAAGCGTGAGAAAAAGGAGGAATTTTCATCCTGTGGAACATTTTCAGCACATTCACCTTCTGCAGGTTCACATTGATTGATGCTGTCGCTTCTGGGTTTTACAGAGGGCGATGGGTTATCGGGCTGCCTACAGACCCATACTAACACAGCTCTCTTCTGTTTTCCGTTCAAGTCACTATACGTACTAACGAACTGATCCGCTTCCACCAGTTCTTGTAGCTTAGGTTGACGTCCCAGAAATGTTGTGTTGAACTGCCGTGTGTCGTAGAGCTCGTCGTCTCTGACGCCACGATGACCACGAAGAAGAAGAAATATTCCTAACAAAATCATAGAAAAAAGTCTTATCGTCTCTCTTTATTCTAGTGATTCTGTTAAGTATGCATATACATATATTCTAATGTATATGTTTTGATGATATATATGTACCATGTATATGTTGTTCTCATAAAATTGTCTACTAATCAATGCTCACCTGAGTGCTAAAATGACAATCCAAATGTTTGACATGTAAGTAAATCTTTTACGACACAATTGACAATTAGCACGAGGGCTGAGGGGGGATAGGCTAGAACGACATACGGACAACTATCTAAAACATGAGGCACTTAGGCCAAGCATTAGCATTTTATTAGCATCAAGTATGCTGGAAGAAATTCAAAATAGATTCAATGTTGTTATTTTAGATGTTTTTGTTGCACATAGTACACCAAATCAAACAAGTATGAGGATGTAATGCATAAAATACCATTCTTTCCACAAACATCCTTAGCAGCGTCAACAATGTGGCTTGCTTCGTCAGGCTCGGTGGGTGAGAAAATGATGTTCCTCGCACTGTTGTCGACACAGCACATGACTTTGCAGGGTCGATGAGTGAGGAGTTCCTCTCTCAGACGTTCTTCGTCATTTCTTGATGACACCTGGAATGGTTTGATGTCAACGTTTTCGGCTTCTACAACTTCCTGTACAATGCGCATGGTTTCCTTGACAGTGGTGGCGTTGCGTGCTGTAAGATAGATATTTGGCTGGAAAGACATTTGCAGGTAAACGTCACAATGATTTAACCAGCAATTAAAGATCAATCGGCACGAAGTAATAAGAAAAATAATAAGAAAAATTATAAGAAAAATTATAAGCTGAATTGACAAGGCAGATTCTACAACAAACGGAAGACATTGGTTACAGAAGGAAGTCAGAAACAGAGGTGGGCGTATGTGTAAAGAGATTTATTGAGAGTTAAGATGTAGTATTGGTTATACAATTTAGTGAACTTACCTTATCAACCAACTTTCTAGTAGCTAGAAAGAGAAGGAATACAAGTAAGAAATAAATAAATACTATTTTTACTTTCAAAAAAGGTTCTTTTTATAGTCTGAAAGCACTTAAACAATTATATTTTTCGGACTAGTTAGGTCTAGAAACATACTATTCTTTCTGTTTCAGTTAATAATGAATAAAGTATAATTTTGAATAGCTCTTTACATATTAGGTTATTGTAAATTATTGGCAGATCTAGAATCAATACGTAGATTTCTCTAGGATGGATTGGAATCGAAGTCTCTTCTAGATTAACTGGAATCGGGACAACCCGTGATTCTATTAGTACAGGTAAGGTTAGGGCTAGGGTTATCCTAACTCTACTTACCCTGTTCCTAGTCCCAGGGCAGACTTTGTTTCTGGCAAAGATGCCGATTCCAATCTGTTCCTATGACAATCAGCGATTGTCCTAATTATAAATTCCGATCTCTATTGCCATATATACAAATGCCATTTATCAAAATGTGCTGACATATTGAATCAACCTAAAGCGTACTTGAACGTATATCGTTTTGCCAAGGCCAAAGAGCTGAGAGATGTCAGTCATCGTTTAGAATTAAGTTCGTGATGGTATGAAATATTTCTTTACTAGTTGTATTTCCTTAAAAATATGTGAAGGGCTTGTATAGAAATAACATACAAAGACAACCTACCATTGATGATTTCATTGACTTTAAAGTAGAAGTCAACATTTCTGTAAACTGTATTGTGACTTTTGTTGTCCTCTTCTTCAAGCATTGATATCGGCAGAGATACGTACGGTGTATCATCGGTACAAAAAGCTTCCACAAGCGAGGCACGCTCTTTATCTGAACAGGATTCCAATGTAAATATGATAGTCCCTGACACTTCCAGTGTGTTAGACGAAAACTTGTACTGTTTGTAGTTACCATAGTTGGTTTTCTCGGTCGGAGTATTTTGCTCTAAACATGTCAAGGATTGTTTTTGCAAACCAGATAAAATCCTTTCATCCAATTTACGTTCTGAAATAATTTTCAGGATACTCATGATGAAAAATTATTTCTTTCACGTCACAGCAGCTCTTTAGGCCCACGATGTAGATCTGCGAAAATATATAAGAAATTAATCATAAACATGTAGTGGGGAAAAGTCTATGACACACAACGCTATGCTCTATACCGGTTAGATAATTTACAATCTGTTTTCACATTCCACAAGAACGAAACTGAATGATCACCTAGCTAACTGACAATCTACAGGTTAGAAAAAAAACTGTTTACAACGCATTACAGTAGTGCCAGAACTATAAACATGTGGCATCTTGTGGCGCAATCAGCAAGGTGTTTGACCCAGACCCCAGAGGTAACGGGTTCGAAACCGCTGATGTGTCACCAATGTTGTGACCTTGGGAAAGGCACTTTACACGACTTCCCTCACTTCACTCAGGTGAAAATGAGTACCTAGCCTCGGATAGGACGTTAAATGAAGGCCCATGTTTGAGGAGAGCCACACCTCAAGCACGTTTAAGAACCCTCCACACTTATCGAAAAGAGTAGGGGTCCTTCCAGGTGTGAGCGGTTCAAACCTACAGTCTCATGGCCGCATTTGTGGCAATTTCTGTTATATTGAGGTCACCTGAGTGGCGCCGAATGGCAGCTCGCTCCAGACCCTTGCGATTTAGCCCCGCCTGTTGTAAGCTCACAATTTAGAATATCATCTGACCATTTTAGAAGTTGGAGTAAAACACATTTAGAGACGGCAGTTTACATACTATAGCTGGCGTGTTACGCCGAAGGGCGGCTAAACCGTCTATGTAGATACGGATACAGATATTAGGCTGCAAATTGAAATGCCTACGAGTTGGTGTGTTACATGCACCGAGGGTAAGTTATACCGGCTATACAATGCATAAACAGATATTTTTACCAGGTCAGCACCAAATTTGCCAGAAGGTTAATGTTTTTGACACATTTTGCGGTGTGAATGCCACGCCCGATTGTGTTGATTTTTGGCATGTGGTTAGTTCTTGATGCGACGTCAAAATGTAAATATTTGGGGCCCCTTCGTGACTTGTTATTGATACCTAAAAACGTTAATGGACATACGTCTCAGCGTAGCTGGAGATGTGACGGACAGATTGGCATGAATTTTAGGTTGTTAAATTAGCGTGGGTGTTGGGTAGCTTATGTGATGCACGTGGTGAGATAGGAATGCACACTGTAAATGCAGAAACTTTCGCGGTGGTTTAATGCTCGCGGTTTTCGCGGTGACCGCTTCACCGCGAGCTTAAAACCACCGCGAAACGTCCTTTTCCCGCTACCGCGAACTTAAATCCTCGCGAATTTGAATGCATTTACAGTATTTGATTTATATAGTCAATGAGGGAAACTTTAGTGAAACTTCCCGTTCTTCGCATCGTGGAATCGTTGAATCTTTTTACGGTCATAACTCAAAGTTGTAGATAGCTTTTATTTTGACAGGCTTTTTTTGCTTTCTAGCAGCATTTTCTGGACGTGCAGGGGATTTTTGTCGGGAAGGATGAATCGTTATAACTCGGGCTTTCATTGACGGATTTGTGTGGTGGGGGTGATGTAAACCAAGGTGCACATAATTAGATATTTAAAAAATTACTCTTACCTTGACTTTCATTCGACCGATACGCTTACCCCAGTATTACAGCCACATATTCGTAAAAATGATACACTGAAATAGTAATGAACATGCACACATGTGTATTTTCTTATCATCATCATCTAATAATATTATATACAGTTATTGAACTCCAATTCTGACAGTAGTTTCAGACATCTTCCATACGTATGTGAAATGACAGAATTTGAATAGGGTCTTACTTTACTACGAGAATTACAAAATTGTATTGACTGGAGTCTAGATATAGCAATAGTTTTAAATCACAACATTTTGATCTTATCAGTTGTTATCTATATCATTTTTTATTTATTAGCATTCACAGAACTGAGAGGTGACGGCAACAGGACACTACATCCTTTACAAGGCCCACACCTCCAGCGTGCGGTTAAAACAAGCCACAAACTATAATAACAGGCAAATAAAAAAAATGATAACATCAAATATTCTTACAAATAGATTTTTAAAAAATGAACAGCAATTACAAAACAGTACTAAAACAAAACAATGGTAAAGATATCTATTCCCCAGACGGTGAGTGAAAGACAAAAACTTCTAAAATTCGGGATTTCTGAATTATTACATCGATTATAACAACAGCTACGGCCAATAGAAAGGAACGTGCATCATTTCACACCGGTGTGGGGGCGACGTGCCAAACCACATACGAATGTGGTAAGCGGGACATAGAGATATAGGTTCGAACGCTCGCCGAAAAAAATGTTCACAATACTTTGTCGACGGAGGTTACCCTCCAGTCACAAAGTAATGAGGTAAGTGTCGGGTTGACTATATCGGACAGCATTTGCAGCAGTGAGTCCATGTGCACATTTTGGACATCGAAATGTGTAGTCAGAAGAAAAAGGCAATGTTTAATCAGCCAGGGTGACCCATCTCAGTGGCATAGCGCTGCTTTCCAAGCCCCCATTAAGGCCTGGTTACACTTAGCCGAATCAAAACAAAATACTGTGCAAAATACTGATTGACTGCCTGAATTATCCAGCTACATGGTGGCCATTGTACTGTTGTTCAACCCAGGTGTAATTTCAATCACAAAGATTGAATACCGTACCGTTATAATCTAAATCTAGAGAGCATGTGAGAGATGCACACACAAATCGGCCTATTGTGATATTGAATCAGATCATGGAACTGATTGTCATGTACCTTTTATCTATGATCTCAATTGAAAAAGTCTAGCAACCCCGCTGATGAGTCCACTTGGTTCTGGGGCCGGCTCAGGTTCAACCTCGGGTTCGATTTCAGTGTTTTCATTGTACGACAGACCCCTGTCATAGGCTCGATCAAGAAGACTTATGAGCAAGATAAGGAGGCTTCTGTCAATATCTTCGTTCTGCAAAAATTTGCCAAACGCATCTACATCACACCCTCCGTCCTCTCCCTCCCTGGCTACATGATACAGAGTCAGCTCTTTTGACCTCTGCTGGTTGCCTCCAAGGTTTAGCAGACGCTCTGCTGTCTGCTTTCGTTCTTTGTACTGACGCTGGTCGTCCTGAATCCTGTCGGCCTTACTCATAACAAGGAAGACTGGTATGTCTGTAATAGGAAAATATACGTGTCAATGGAATGTCATCTTGCAAGCAACTCTTGTTATAAGAACGTCTTGTTATACTTTATAAGTACTTGCAAAACACATATTTCATATCGCCATACCAACTTGAACAGATATCTATCGACATGTGGCTGTCGAGTACATGGTTACGTATTTTGGATTATGTATCACTATGCATCATGACCGGTGTTAAGTTTCATAAAAGAAAAACATTTTGTACAACATTTTGTACATCGATATCGGCATATTGACGTAGGCTTGGGTCGGCATTTTGACGTAGGCTTTGGCTATACAATATTTGTATACAGGTAAAACTTACTTCTTCCCTTGTTCCTGTGAGCAGAAGTTGTCGTGTTAATCAAAGTCAGCAAATTCTCCGAGGCCGTCTCGTCGGCTGCACAAAGGAGCAGGAGCCTGTGAAACCTGTTTTCTTCGACTGCTGTGTCGAATTTCTCCCGGAGTTCTCTGACTGTCGTTAGCCTGTTTCCTTGATTGACAGTGGCGAAAACACTAGTCTTATCTGCAACCTTCCCGTCTAAAGTGAGGCCGATAAACTCCCCATAAGCATCATCCGATACATTCTCAATGCCAGCACAGTCCCAAAAGTTCACCTTTGCATTATAGTTCTCGACTGGCTTTTCCATGAAGTCATCTGTGAACATTGGAATCTTGTCAAGCCTCAGAGTGTTATTGCTATCTCCCATTCCAAATTCGGCCAGCTCGCTCCATCTCTCTGCAAGGGCCATGTTCATGGAGTTTATCAGCGTTGATTTACATGACCCAGCGCGACCAACAACTAGAACATTAAACTCTTTATCTCTATTTTGGAGAAGCTTGCGAACATCCGCTCGCAGGTCTGATACTGTCGGTACGTTCTGAGCAGGAGTAGAAGTGGCCATTCTTTATGGAATGAGGGGACAGTGCTAGAATGTACGAACACTCTGTGACTCTGATCTTCAGAACTTCTGCACGTAAGTCATATGAGCAACCTAGGTAGATTCAAGAAGTGACTTTCAGCCAATCACAAAAGGGGATAGATAGCCAATAGACGGCCGTATCATATGTCAGGCAAAGGTCAATCATGGGTTTCTAGGGTATACAGTGTACAGTACGCCTGCACATGTGAATAGGAAGTTTTCTCCCTCTCTTCTATGCTTCTTAAGAAGTTGCACTGCTCTTTAACTCACACCTCAGCACTGACTTATATCCTATCCGAAGAGACGGAATACAGAAACGTATTGCCTTCTAAAATGGACTTTTCGCATTGTTTTCCGCTTGTATGTGGCTGGTGGCATGCTAGTCTTGCACTGATCAGCTTTTTGGCAGGGGCACTAATGTGGTTTATAACTACAAAAGTAGTGAATATTTGGTTTAACAAAGGAAAGTGTATCTGCAACCGTGTGGCCACACGTGATGGAGGGCATCGTGCATTCATGGGAGATAAGGTACCATTCGTACCATTTTGAACTGCTAGAATACATACGGTTTCGAGGCCCAGTAGTAGATAGCACAATATTAACACACAGTCGGCACGTTACATATAACTGCTCGCCTGATGAATAGTTTTGATAGCAATGGAAATATGATATGCACAAAGCTCATATCTCTGTTTTTTTACATTACCTTTCAGAAGCTATGCATTGCAGCACAGAACAGCGAAACACTTAACAGAGTCACAGAACTTATGGAGTTTTTGCAGAGCAAGATAAAGATAGAAATTGAGCATCTCAAATTGGAAAATCAAGGCAGCAAGCCTGACTTCAGTCGCGTCAGCTACATTCTATGCTGTGCAGAGGTAACATCGGGGAGGGGAATTATACTGTCTGCTGACAACCAACCTGATCAGCTTGGGGCTATAACAACGCACGCGGAGAATGCCAAAGGTTAATAAGATTTTTATGATATGCTTTTCTTATACTGGGGAACAGAGCCAGGTATATAGGGCGACAGCGATATGATTTTCCGAGTACAACTGTTGACACTTATTCAGGATTTAGCACGGCATTTATGCAATAATGAAATCTCCAAGCAGAGGTTAGGCTCCGGATGTTTTTTAACGTTTTTTTTAGTCGTTTTTATCGGTCTTTCTATTTTGTATTACATCTTACTTCAAGAAAAATGACAAAATTAAAAGCCCGATAAAAACGACTAAAAACGTTAAAAAGCAGCCGGAGCCTAACCTGTGCTTGGAAAGTAGCAAAAAATGACATGGCCACGGTTTTCATCAGAATACGAATACAATGCAGAGGTGGAAGTCACTATCGTTAGCAGTAGTGATAGTATTGGAGACTGATATCTGATTGTTCATATATAAAGTCAGGTCAACATATCCATGTTACAATCTAAATTCATTCTTCCCCAGCGCACTGTGCGATACTACTTCATGGTAAACAAGATCCTGAGGAGGGACAACTCTATGACGAGACTCGACTGGCTGCAATGGTGCAAACCCAACCAAGACTGAAAGATTTTATGGACACAGACACATTGTTCAGTTTTCACTCTAAGTTAAATGAGAAGCAAGTGAATGCTCTCCTCAGATGGCTCTGCAACAAGGATATATGATTTAAGGGTCTGTGAAGCGGTGTGTGGTACCAACTTTGCCTTGTGATACTGACATCATACATAATATCACATGTAAAAGGCGGGTGCTCTGTTTCAAAGATGATACTGTAAAGATATTGAGCCTCTTGCAGATAAGTTACCAAACAAAATTTATTATTGCAGCATTTGATATTCTATATTCTTTAAATGTCGACACTGAGCGTTGGTTAAGTCAACCCTTTCAAGAATGTTTTACAATTTTGCATCTGCCCATAACAAGCACAATCCTACTTAGCAAAAATATTCTCCTATAGTTCAATTGCAAATGAACAATACAATCTAGTTAGTTTCATATATTTTGCACAACAGTCCTGTCATTAAAAACGACAAAGGGGTGTTTGGCCTACATTGGGCTATTTTCCCAACAATGTATATTTCTCCATGGACGGTTCTAAAAACATTAGGGGAGAACGTGTAGTTTTATGGAGCAGTACCATGCAACACTAATAGGAAACTGTTGGATGCATCATTTGCGTGCATGCAAGAGGTGTCAATTGTCTTCAATATGAACTATATTTCAAATGTATGTACCGAATTCTAATCACAAGGCCATAATGTCAGGCAAATCTAAAGTGTGTATTCTCTCCAAGACAGGTCTTTTTAGCATCAAATCACAAGAGACGGTGTTTTCCTTAATCCTAAATCACTACAACCACATGTCATGATAGGTAAAACAAAACAAGTATGCATTGAATGTACGAGAAGTATTATTCACGACAATAAAGCTCATTAGAAAACTTCACTCTTATTTCTACCAGCAAGATAGCACCATCATTCCTACATCTCGTGACAAGCTTACTATTAGTAAGCTACTAGAAATATAGACGTATTGGGCCAAGAAGAAGGGCCTTGCAACGGATTTCCTTTTTTTTGCCTGCCCTATAATTTTGACATCAAGCCTCTTTATTTTGTAATGTTATGGTTGTTTTGGTAGCAAAATTTTGTGTGACTGGATTTCATAATTGGAGTATTGTATAAAAGACTTAAAAACGCATATCAAAAGTAAGCTATCTTTGAAATTCGTCGAGCGACCTGTCAAGTATTGTGTCGCTCAGCGGTCGCTCATCTTTCTCAGCCTATAGTCGAAATGGGGTGTAGAGGGGGCGTAGTCTCCAAGCAGACCTTACCGTTCCTTCAGATAGTATCAAAGCTGGCCATGGAGTATAGCCGGCACAGGTTGCCCGTCTGACTCCCTTCAAGGGCCGGCTTTGATACTATCTTATGGCACCGTAGGGTCTGCTTAGAGACTAGACGGGGCATAACTGTCGACCATCTTGCAAACGTCCGAACGTATTTTTCAAAGGACCCCAAGTATTGATTGGATAATGTTGACTCAAGAGTCATATGAGGATGTTTGTTGGGAAAACCTTGGACCTTGCACTGATGTGTCAACAGTAATAATGTAGCTGTGCTTATCAAACAATTGATTTACGAGTTGACACTGTCGCGGGCGGCGGAGGTAAAATAAATTTACACAGCGTAGAAAAGCCATTACATGCACATTCTTTTGCTGTGACTTCATTATGATATCGATCGAATACATGCATCACTTGGTTGAATCAATGGTCATATGTCAAAATTCATATGTCCGTCGCCATTAACTCATGTATGATCTTTGTGCGTTTGTATTAATGGTTTAATCATGCAAATGTTGAAAACAAGCTACATAAAACTACACACAATAAGAGGATACTCTAGGAACCATTGATAGAATGACTTGCACAGCGAGAATTCAAGAATTCAAATGTTACGTTCTTGTCTTCTTGCCAGTCAGGTTTCCCTAACTAAGTATGGGTATCGAGCATTCAGCGTGGTTGGTAGTCAGAATTGTTGGTAGATATCAGACTACTACATTCGCCCACATGCCTTAAAAAGCACATGTTTTCTATTTTCGTGGTTAGTCTGCATACGCGTCAATTTCTATTACCTTTATTCTACGCCACTCACTGACGTATCATATTCATTTCGGAGATTAAAAGAAGCTTCACAGTGAATCCATCAATTCAGGACAGTAAGGGACAGATAAGGAAAGTACCAAGTGTCTAAAGTATTTGTATTGCGAGCTTAACCAGTTATAATGTGATTGTGATTGCAACACGTACGTATACATTTGACCTGTTTGAAACAGTGCACCATGCGACCATTTACTGAAGTACAGTTATCGTCTTGTTAGAAAGTCTCCTACATGTCTGCTGGTGGGTGATTTGGTAGAAGAATTACTGCCTAGAGAAACTGTTGCGATAAATCCCAGTGTTTAATTCTGAAATAGGCATTGGGTCCTAATTCACTCACCATTCCATCAGGACGTTAGAGCATGATTTAAAAACCTGTGGTTACAATGTTGTATATAGTAATGGCCGCGTGACAGAGAAATATGTTCATTGATATTCCTTTTTCTGAAACTTGAGTTAAACTTGTTTGTACTTTTTCAAGGAGCGATAGTATTGCTTACGGTTTCCATATGTCACAATACTTCTAACATACATTACTTTACCTCAAATACAAATGACCTAAAGTTGGGGGTGAGTATATACGTAAGGGGGAGGGGTATCAAGAACTGACAGTGCCACTTCAACAAGGTCTACTACACATCATAATCCTATACAGACTATACCTTGAAAAGACGTCAGTTTCCGGTTATTTACCAATTAACGTACGTTTGAAACATGACACTTACGTAATTCTTAAAGAAATTCAAGTAAATAAATGCACCAAGTTAAGTCAAAAGCGTTTGTGGCTGCCATATGTGCAAACGTCAAGATTACCACAAATGGACAAATCTGCTTTTAGGAATGTGTGTAACAAAGATTATCCATGGTTTGAATAAAATAATCGCTTGAATATAAATCTTACCTTATTTGTCGAAGTTAATCGTCTTGAATTGCCTAATCCATATTGAAACCCTGTCTACTGTTAAAATTCAACTCCTTTAGTCTTGGTTTGCACCGAATCTGGGGACGTTTCGTATTTAGTACAGGAAGGGGTTCCTCTTGTAAGGGAATAAGTATTATAGTTCAGTATCGACCAAGTTAGATTGGAAACAAATACGATTGACTCGATGTTATCTAGTTCGAAACAGTACTTCTACACTGTTGAATAGCATCAATACTCAGCATAATCTTAGAAATGAAGGCAAGCAAAGGTAGTGACGATATTCCAGATCCGTAAACCCTATGTATCATGGTGTGTACACACAGTCAGATAAAAAGTACCAACACGCCGACTGGCGGACAAACATGGTAACACAAACCAGTTGATGGCCATGATTACATCAACCACCACACCTGGTAGTTTGGTCGTTTGAAGTATATACTGAAGTATATAAGCCTGATTTTTCACAAACATACATGACCACTAACGCCATTGTTCACCAGTTCGTGTTCTATGATATTGAAAGAGACGTTACCTTAATTTCTCTTCAAGTACAGGAACGGCTTTCCAGTGCATCACCTTGGTTTGTTAAGTTCCAAGACAGCTTAGTCGGAAGTATACAGATAATTTGAACTTTGTTAAAATTCCAAAGCTTTGGACGATTAAGGTGTATACTCAAAGACTAAAACGAAAAAGATAGAATTTAAAGCATTTTAAGCTTCCCTTTTCATAGCCGACTCCAGATGTTGTGTTATGTTACAGATCTTCTGGAATCAATTCCATCGAACTTCCTGCATTAGGTACTGTTCTCCCTTATCGCAGTTCACACATGGAAAGGCAGAACATCACATCACATCCTGTTGGCCCATTTATAGCTCACAATACACATCAGCATTCAGTGCTATACACTAAAAACAAAAGCGACATTATATGCAACCGGTCAAGGAAGGAAGATATATAAGCACAATTCCAAGTGGTGGTGGGGTTTGACCGACTTTGGACAGTCGTGCGCGGTTTGCTGACTTCAGCGAGCAGACGGATCAAGAGGTACTTTTCAGTTTAGTAATGTGCTATCTTTATCAGTATGGGAAAATGGTTGCAAGTCACGGACAGGATGGGATGAGATAACTTTATTGATGACTTGACAGCAAAATAGTCTATGTCAGAACTTGATCTTGAGCAATGACTAGACGTATCTATTACACATGTTTGAGATGTTATCAACATACATCGTTTAACTCATTCCACATAGTCATGCTGGAACGCTTGTTATCAAATTATTTAAATTTTACTACAAATAACTTCTTTAGAAAGTAATATGAATGTGTGTTTGTTTTACCAAGCAGGTCTTTACTCTCCATTACAAGATGCCAGCCCAAAGGATGTTCGCACGAACACTTATAATCGTCATACTTCTGAAGATATCCTCGGCAGAGACAGGAGAAAATGGTAGGAATCTTTAAATTGGTACATGGCGGTGAATAATCATGTTCTGTAACATAGTTATGCTCTGAAATGTACATTTGATAGCTTTATCGATGCTGGTATATGAAGAAAGAAAAACATTGCAATAAACAATGACTTGAAGTTTTTATAAAAAAAAGTAGGACAGATTCAGAGATTTTTTTTGTTTTTCTCAAGGTCATATTGGCTTCAAGGACACCGGGACTCACATCCCTACTCGTCTGTCATCAAGGGGAAGGTCAAAGGTCAGCCCAGTATCACCCAGCGTTATCTGGCCCTCTCACACTCCTACAGCTAGAGAGAACATCGGAGAGGATGGACACAACAAGGATGAGACAGAAGATAGTGTTGCCTCCAAACCTCCCGGAACGCCTGCTGGTATTGTCCCTTATAAGGGCATGTTACTCCGTACGGCGGACTGTTTGGATTCAGACATGGAAACTCCGGTCAAGGTGTTTGACCTCTGTACGTAACACTGATAATCATTATAACTTATAATGTTATCACGTAGGTTCATCTTGTGCGTTTCCTTACATGTTATTTAAATCCACTTCAATCAATTTATGTCATTAATTTTTTTCAACTTTTGTTCATATTATAGCAAGTGAACGTATAACTACAGTCACAATCTCAACAGCCGAACACTGTACAGAATATATAGGGAATTCTCGAAGATAATCATGGATTGTGATGTATTTGAAGTGTTCTGAACAGTTGCAGATATGTGGCAGCTGATCGCCCTAGCGGCCATGGTGTGCCTTGCAGTCTCCCTGATTGTGACCTTTGTCCTTTGCGTGCTCCTGTTCCGCATGCGCGTTACGAAGGAACTGGAGATGGACTTACAAGACAGGCAGGTTTGTTTGTTTTTGTTTGTATTTTTGTTTGTTTGTTTGTTTTTGGAAAAAAAGCTATTTAGGCATCAAAATTACCATTGATGTCCTTGATTTTCCTTCTAAATGGAAGTTGAATATGTTCTTCTGTAGAATGTGTATTATGTAGTTCGTGTGCTAACCTGAGCTGTGCTCCGCTCTCTCAGCCCATGAAACCTGACCTAGGTGACACTACAAGCTATGTGTCCTACACCAGCCCGGATGAGGACATACCTGACGACCATCCCATCAAGATCGCCATCCAGGACTCGGAAATGGAGGAGAGAGAAGATAGGAACGAACCGCGCCCGGACATGTCAACCTTCAAGATAAGGAAGATGACACCTGTCTAAATTACTTTATCTTTATGTCATACCCCCGTCCCCTTTCCTCTAAACTTGAGATCGCGCTGCACTCTCAGTGCGACCTAAAACGGATGTGTGTAAGCTTTGATTTCATACTGGGTATATAATACAAAATTTAAAAGTGTGACTGAAAAGACAAGAAAACACAGAAAGCGTAAAAAGATTCATTTCTGTCTCCGATCTGTCAAATTGTAGGTCTTTCAAAAGGGGGAAGGGGGAAATGATGTATTGCACAGTTAGCCATCCGAGAAATTTCAAACGAGTTGGAGTTGTTAGAATTCTCCTCTCATCGACACATGTTGTGAGATAGCGTGCAAGCACTTACGATAAGTGTACTTGTTACATATTGCTAGTATTTACCAAGTCGCCAGGCGTCGCTGGGAATACAACGCTTGATTCTGCAGTACAGGTTCAGTATCGTACTAGCTATCCTTTGGTGTAAGAGAAGATAAGAGAGTGAACACTGTCCATTCTGTTTATATTCTTTTTATTGATTAACAATTACTGTGACGTTATTCTACAATAATGCACAGATATATAACACGCATATGTAACACGCATATTTGAAAGTAGAGTAGCAGCTACATACGATTTCAAAGGAGGATTTAGTAGACCAGACCAGTCATGTGCTTTGGGATATAACCAACATTAGTAGATTAAGACTTTTACTACTTGATGCTAACATGTAACACACAAAACAAATAGAATAAATTATTGACTTAATTATACCGTGGTTTTAACATTCGTTGTATTTTATGTTTAAATGTTCCTATACATTCAATTAGATGAGGAAACATTATTGCACATAGAACAAATAGTATGAAATATCTATAATGAGGGTTCTAACACAAATATTTGAGGCATGACTTTTACTTTCCATTATACCTGTTCTATCTCTATCGCACCCCTTATTCCGCTAATGCATACCGATATAAATCTGTCTTGTACTTTCGTATGAATGATACACTGTTTGAATATCTACCATCATGAGGAAACCTATGGTGTATACATACATACATGAGGAAAGAAATAGGAAACAGGCACAGTACGATAACGGGATGGGACAATATTGGGATCAGAACAACAGACGACACCTGGCGGAGAGTGGCAAAATGTGCAGGGAAAAGCAACAATACAGGCATTGATAGTAGTCAGAAAACATCCCGTCACCACAGACGAACGAACAAGCGTACATAAATATTGCAACACTTCTACCAAGGATATTGAAGTCCATAACATACACAGACATTCATGAACACGGTTACACTTCTAGCAAAGACTTTTCCTGTACGACATACACGAACAAACAAATGTAAGCAAACACGGTCACACATCTACCTACTAAAGTGGCATACACAACATGCACAGAGGAACGAACAAATGTACATAAGCATGGATACATGGGTACACAAAGTACGTAAATATGACAAAACCTCTACTAACGCCATTTAAGTACACGACATACACTGACTAACGAACTAACATGCACAAACATGACAACACTTCTACCAACGACATTGACGTTCACAACACAAACTGACGAACGAACTAACTTTAAGTTACAAAAACATGACAATAATTCTACCAGGACATTGACGTACACAACATACACAGACGAATGAACTAACGTACAAAAACGGCAACACTTCTACTAACGCCATTGACGTACACAACATACACAGACGAACGAACTAACATACATGAACATGACAACACTTCTACAAAACATCATTGGCATTCACAGCATACACAGACGAACGAACTAACGTACATAAACATGACAGCACTTCTACCTACGACATTGGTGTACCCAACATACACAGACGAGCAAACTAACATATACAAACATGAAAACACTTCTAACAACGGCATTGACGTTCACAGCGTACACAGACGAACGAACTAACGTACACAAACATGACAACACTTCTACCAACGACATTGATGTACACAACATAAACAGGCGAACGAACTAACATACGAAAACAACAACACTTCTACTAATGGCATTGACGTTCACAACATACACAGACAAACGAACTAACATACACAAACATGACAACACTCCTACCAAAAACCATTGGCGTTCACAACATACAAAGACGAACGAACTAACGTACATTAACATGACAAGACTTCTACAAAGGACGTACACAACAAAAACTCACAAACGAACCAACATACACAAACATGTCAATAATTCTACCAGGACATTGACGTACACAATATATACAGACGAACGAACTAACGTACATAAACATGACAACATTTCGACCAACGACATTGGAGTACACAACATACACAGACGAACGAACTAACTTACACAAACATGACAATAATTCTACCAACGACATTAACGTTCATAACACAAACTGACGAACGAACTAACTTACACAAACATGACAATACTTCTACCAACGACATTGACGTACACGACTTACACTGACTAACAAACTGACATACACAAACATGACAACGCTTCTACCAACGACATTGAAGTACACAACATACACAGACGAATGAACTAACTTACACAAATGTGATAATAATTCTACCAACGACATTGAAGTACATAACATACACAGACGAACGAACTAACTTACACAAATATGACAATAATTCTACCAGGACATTGACGTACACAACATACACTGACTAACGAACTATCGTAAACAAACATGACAGCACTTCTACCTACGACATTGGCGTTCACAACATAAACTGACGTAAGAACTAACTTACATAAATCTGACAAGACATCTACCAAGGACGTACACAACCAACGTACATAAACATGACAACACTTCTACCAAGGACATTGACGTACACAACATAAACTAACGAACGAACGAACATACATAAATATGACAGTAATTCTACCAGGACATTGACGTACATTGTAGCCAGCATCTGTCCTTCAGTCCTTTGAAGGAATTTTGCAGCTGGGGACTGAAAAAAGTTTTCCCCATTCTGTCCCCTGGGACAGACAAAATTGATATATATATAAGATATAAAAAAAAACTGAAACCCATGTGTTCTTCTTCACCAAAACAGATGCCATTGAACAGCTTAGTTTACAAGCATAATTTGCACCTCAAAATGCAGGAAATAGTGTTTCAGAGGGTCTTGATTTAAAACTTTTCTGGGACCCAGACCCCCTAGAAATGACGTGCAACGATAGGATTCCCATTCAAAATCAAGGGGACTGAAAATGATTTCAGGCTGGCTACAACCCTGAGCGTATATAACATGACAACGCTTCTACTAACAACATTGGCGTTCACAACACGTCCACATTCTTACAGAGAGAGGGAAAGAAACAGACAGACGGACAGACGGGGAACACAGATGCGGATAGATGGAGAGCGATACGAAAAAGACAAAGAAAGATACAGAGAGAACTTCAGATTAATAGTGATAGATACAGGAAGACAAAAAGAAGTACGGATAGGTAGGGAGAGATACGGATAGACAGGGAGAGATACGGATAGACAGAGAGAGATACCGATAGACAGGGAGAAATACGGATAGACAGAGAGCGACACAAAAAGGGAAGATACAGAAACACAGATGGAGCTACGGTTAGAGAAAGATACAGAAATACAGAGACAGAAAGACACAAATAGACGAAGATACGGACAGAGAGCGAGAGATACGGATAGACAGAGAGAAATACGGATAGACAGAGAGAGATACAGATAGACAGAGAGAGATACGGATAGACAGAGAGAGATACAGATAGACAGAGAGAGATACGGATATACAGAGAGAGATACAGATAGACAGAAAGAGATACGGATAGACAGAGAGAGATACAGATAGACAGAGAGAGATACGGATATACAGAGAGAGATACAGATAGACAGAAAGAGATACGGATAGACAGAGAGAGTGATGCGGAAAAGTAGGCGATACGGAAAGATAGGAAGTGCCACGGAAAGACGAGCTACGGAAGGATACAAGGAGATACTTAAAGACGGATAGAAACACGGAAAATAGTGAGGGATGCAAAGAGACAGGGCTATTCGAAAACATAGATAGCGTTACGGAAAGACAGGCAAATGCAGAAAGACAGACGTGCATTCTTATAGACGGACAAACAGACAGAAACTGTAGACAGAGTATGGTAGCATTTAACACTCAGTACAGTTGCACCAGGCGTCAAGAGACAATGATCCACAGGGACAAACAGCAAACTGGCGAACATTCGAATAAACATCACAGGTAACTGATACATGCATATGACATTCACGTATTACCCTCGCTATCACTCACAACGCTAATATACATACACTAACAACACATACTCAGGCACGAGAACATCAGGATATACAAAAACATAACGTATTTAGTAATGAACAAAACACATCACAGAACAGACGGAGACAAGTTTAATCAACATAGAAAAATAGTTTATTTGTAATAGATATACAGGGGAAATGTACAACGCACAGTGGACTTGAGATGAGACAACCAACAAAATTATTTCTATACATCAGATCTTGAAAAACAGAGGACAACAGTTACGGTCGGACAGAAGGACGTACAGATACACAACACAAACGTACGGTTGGGAAGAACAGGTCCGATAAGGTGCAAATGTTTGGAGAATAAATTAAAGTCTAAACCACAAGGCGGGTTCTGTGGTATCGGAAGATGGGGGTGGGGTGGAAGAGGCATATCTCTACATGAAACAGGCATGCATGTGCATCAACATAGTCTAGTTGAAAGGATAACCATATGTGTAACTACTTATCATGAATTACCAGCAAAGTTAGACATACGACCACGTTGAGTCTTCATATGGTACATTTAAGTGAAGAATAATGTCAGTATATATGATTATAGAGCATAGACAGTAAAGTTACATGTATAGTTCCTGTTTACTTGCATAGTGATTGACGGCTCTTCATCACGGGTTGCCCATTACCGTAGGCCGCCGGCCGTAGTCGCGCCACCGTGGGTACCGACGTTCGTCGGGCGTCGCTGTGTGTTGCGGCGTTTATGTTGACGTTAGAGGCATTGATGTTTCTGTTGGTCGTCTCGCGCAAGCCGGTCGCTCAGTTTTAATCCTAATTAAAACAAACATTGATGTTTGACACATTAACAGTGAAACAAACAGTATGCGTTTAGTCGACTCGGCTCCATGGCTGGGTGAATGGTTTGTATTGTGTCCAAATATGGGGGAACGTACAGATCTCTTGTTTTGTTAGGACGCGTGCGGATAGGCCGGTTTTGTTTCCATGCCATAGTTGGTTCAGTTGATACCGATCAATCATGGGTTGTCAATCACGCACGCTTTACTTCAAACTGTTATTTAGCGAGGCTATTTATAAGCACGACGGATATCTTATACATGTACTACAGTACGGCCTGGAATTAACCATATTATTCTATAGAAAGTACAGAGCGTGTCATCAACAGTGTATTATTGCTTACCATGGTGTGCTGATGAAAGAATGTCCTCTATTGGTGCAGTGGAACTGTGTAGGCCCGGTTGCCAATGGTGATGACCTGGTTTGACCTTGCACTCGTGCCGCTGTCTCGTATAGTGAATCCAGTCTGTTGACTGGGGTCTGCCATATATACTGTGGTCCGGGTGTGTTCTTGGTCGCCTGTGATTTACAGAAACATTGGAAACCACATCTTTAATGAATGATGTAAAGATACAAGAGATTTGTATGCAAAATCAAAGTTTTTAACAAAACATAGTCAAAAATAGTCTCATGGTAGCTGATTGGTCATCACTTTAACTCAGCACTTGACCATTTTTATTGTAATCATAGACTATCATCAACGTTCATGGTGTAAGTCTACCGTAGGAATATATTATCTCTGAAACGCTTAAAAAATCTTATAAATTCTGCTGTAGGTTTTATCATCATCAATTATTTCTGCAGAATGAGAGTAGACTAATAAACAAAAGCATACTAGGTCCGGTACATTTCAACGTAACGTTACACAGCGCTCATTTGCAGAGATAAAGCTAGAACAATATTTTAAAGTTGTACCTGAGAATAATGGCGTCGTTGTAAGCCTTGTTGTAGATGCTGTGCTGTGTGTACAGCGTGCCGACCCTGTCCCTGCTGGTTCGCACTACACTGGGTGGTGGGTGGTGGGAGGGCAGCCGCGGGTGGTGGGAGGGCGGCGGCCCGGTGGTCCCGTCCGTCCTAAGACCACACAAGAGAAGACGACTTATCACACTGTGCCAATGAGTGGATTGCTTTTTATGGCAAATTCGCAATCTATTGCATTTACACGACAGCGACACTTAACCCGATATTCACTGAAGTTCTCACAGACAATAAACGACGCCGCCATCATCGGAGCAGGATTTTTCACTCCGTCCTGTAATGTTCAGCAAAGCAGAACTGCACCATTTATCACATCTTAAATGTAATCTTGAAGACATCGAATTTGATTATTTGAAGAGCCCAACATCGCTGTTTCTTACAAAAGTTAACGTTTGGTACCGAGTACTGCTGACAATTACTAAGAGATCAATTTCCCACAGTACCATAGGGATTTGACCACAGAATCATAGAACATCTCTTTAGACACGTAAATGCATGTCCCGAGAACCGCACACTTACCTCCCGTTATGAGCAGACCCTGGGTTGTTTGTGTCGCGTGCCGTCTACGTTACTTTATATACAGCCGATAGGTTTTTATTAGAATGCACCTGCTATTTTTTCTAGGAAAACCCCACAGTACACGTGCGGGCTGTCCACCAAATATGGGGACATGGTTCCAATAATTTCTGCGGTCAGCTGTACGAAACCTTATGTAAACTATCTGCTGACATGGTAACAAATATCAAAACAGAATAGTGGTGTTTTCCTCTTTCATTTTTGTTTATTTTGAGCGTCTTGGCAACTTAAAATTGAAGGTAACTACGTTACATAACATAACATAATAAGAGGAACAGAATAGACACATTTTTTATCCACTATTTCTTGACAGCTTCTTGTCACTAAAATAGTCTCTCTTTCTGTGATTATTCAGTTGAAAGCCGAGAATAGCTGAAAGACAACAGGCGGAGTTGTGTCCCGCCGTGCCACGCGCGCCACGCGCCTGCGCCACGCGCCTGTTGTTTACACAGTTGTTGTGCTGTACACAACAGTTGTTCATGTCGCCTGGCGGTGCAGTACAGATGTCACCGCCGGCTACATGAGCTATATTTTCTCTATTGTTTTTTTTTTCTGTAAATATTACCACCCTTATCACTAAACTGGTAAGTTAAACACAGAATATCTTTTTTTATCATATTTATTCAGCCGTACGTAGCGCGTATGTCATGAGTTTCTTGCACAACAAAACATTGCAACCCGAAAGCATTGCAACTACCTCTTAGTATTTTATAATGCATTTTACGTATAACAAGTGAACGCGCGAGATTGGAAAGAATCTTGTCGATGCGTCCAACCTTTGTCATTGCCCCCTCCCTCCCAGTGCATGTAACTGAACCATATTGATGTTGATACACCTGCTGTTACCTCTCACGCCTATAGCTGGAGAACGGAGCATGTGCTCGAGACGGCTTTACTAGATTCCAGATTTATAATTATATTTCAGCCATACCATAGGTATGGTGAAATATATTGTTATATTTTAGCCATACCATAGGTATGGTGAAATATATTGTATTCGTAATGTTTCTTTCTTTCTTTCTCCTGTCAAATCTTCAGAACACGGTATCTCCGTTGTTCCTCAACCGAATGACTTGAAATTTGGCACAAGGGTAGAGTGGGCCAATACCCTCGGGCGTTTTTTTCATTTTTTCCATATCTGTCTCTTAAATGATTTTATTAAGGTTTTTTGGTCATCTTAAGACCAAAACTGTATATTTGGGCCCCCTGTACCCTGGTATTATAACCGAATGAGCTGAAATTTGGCACAGATGTGCCTTGATAAGTCCCCCATATAGATTCAATATCAGTTTTGGTGTACAGTACAACAAAATGCTTATTTTTGCGATTTTTTGACCAATTTTTGACCAAAAAAGGACACTTTTGGCCCCTGTACCCTGGTATTACAACCAAATGAGCTGAAATTTGACAGAGATGTGCCTTGATAATGCCCCCATATAAATTTAAGAACACTTTTGGTGTACAGTACAACAAAATGCTTATTTTTGCGATTTTTTGACCAATTTTTGACCAAAAAAGGACACTTTTGGCTCCTGTACCTTGGTATTGCAACCGAATGAGCTGAAATTTGACACAGATGTGCCTTGATAATCCCTTCATATAAATTCAATAACACTTTTGGTGTACAGTGCAACAAAATGCTTATTTTTGCGATTTTTGGCCAATTTTTGACCAAAAAAGGACACTTTTGGCTCCTGTACCCTGGTATTACAATTAAATGACCTGAAATTTGGTATAGATAGGCATTAGATACTTGGTAACAAGATTCAAGTAAAATTTTTGACATAAACAACTTTAAAATGATTAATTTTGGCACTTTTCTGAGGGGAAATTTGTTTTCTTTTGGCCTCCTGACGTGACCTTCCGTGACCCCGCACAGAGCCACACCTGTGCGCGTCAGCCGGAGAGTTAATTGAATCAAAGACCTAGCCAATCAGCGAAGAGGAGGCCAAAGGCTAATTAATATTCATAAGCGGGGCCTCATGATCCCGTATATAGCAGTGTTCCCGCCAGGGGGAGCAAAGCCCGCCTAAGGCTCTCGCATTTTAGACTATTCAGAAGGCTTTATATTGTATCAGTTCTTAGGGGCATATCTATGATAATCGCAGCAGTCACTTAACTTCTCTTCAGGAGTTTAGCGTAACACTGTTTCAGGTCAAACCGTCAAAGGCAACTAAAAACAAACTTTAACGTTACTGAGTTCAACAGTACTTATAACTTGTTATCCGAAGTTGAAACGCTAGCGATGGTATTTTCGCTGCGCTGTTAGCTCCGTGCGACTGTTGTTGACGGTCTTATAACGGTATATTTTGCACCCCTGTACCCTGGTATGAGTAACATTTGGTATAGATAGGCATAATATAGTTGGTAAAATGATCCAAGTAAAATTTTTGGCATAAAGTACTGTAAAAGGCTTAATTACAGCACTTTTTTAGGGGAAATTGGTTTTCTTTCGTTCTCCATGCCGTGACCTTTCGGACGTTCACCCCACAGAGCCGACATCTGCACCTGCGTCTAGCCGGCAGGAAGAGATAATTCAATTAATGGTTCAGCCAATCAGCGAAGAGGAAAGCGAAGGCTAATTAATATTCATAAGCGGGACCACACAATACGTTAACTTGAAGACTCAGGCCGTACAGACTTCTCGCCAGGATTTTTTCAAAGCGTCGGACAGGGGTCCGGGGGCCGCCGAATGTCCCTGGCGGGGTCCAGGGGCAGGGCCACTGTGGGGGGGACCCAGGTGGGCGAAGCCCCCCCGGAAGCTCTTGCATTTTAGGCTATTGAGAAGGCTTCTTTTATCAGTTTTTTTAGGGCCATATCTACGATAATCGTAGCAGTCACTTACTTCTCTTCAGCAGTTTGACTTTAAAATATTTCGGGTCAAAGCTTCAAAGACAACTAAAACCTCATAAACAACAAACTTTACTTAGCTCAACAGTATACAAAAATATTGTACGGGTTGCCATCCTTAGTTGAAGCGCTTATTTATAGCGCTAGTATCTTCGCTGCGCCGTTAGCCGCCGTGCGACTTTTGTTGACGGTCTGATATCCCTACGTCGCCGCCTCGCTGATATTCCCACGGACATGTTTCCAAAAAAATACCCAGCAAAAAACGCTGTTCTGCGTCAAATTCTATTCTATAAAACTCAGTGTTACAGTCTAAATATTTTGTAGAAGCACCGCTGTAGGAAAGAAGGTCCAAGCAATGTAAAACATCACGTAGCATGAAGTTCGCTGTCAACTGGCACACAGCACATGACTGTTTGAAACTCTAAGTCTAATCAACAGCCGTGTTTGATTGATAGCCGGCGGTCCTATGATGAAGTCGGCGAAAGGTGCGTTAGTTAGAAAATCTGCGTTTAGTTTTGATACGTAATTATAAGTTAGACAGTGGCGAGAATGATTATTTTCTCATCAATATTTCTCTTCAGAATTATTTGAACTTAATTGTACATCTAAACAATTGGCTTACCTGTGCAATGTTTATATGATTAATGATCAGTGTACTGAAATCATGTGTAACGTATGGCTCCTAGTCAATAGATCAGCATTTTCTCTATAGTGACCACCTGTCTATAGTGGCCACATTTCCTAGTGCTGTTGTTGTTTGGCATAAACTTTGAACATTTAAATTGTAAGTAACTTTAAACTGCCAGAGTTTCAGCCCAATAAAACACTCTCAGCGCCAGGGTATGAACAGACTGACCAGACAGACGAAAATAAATCCTCGAACAAGGTTCAATCGTATCTTCCGGGTCTGGCAGGAAGTTGTTAAACTAAAATAAGAATAGGCTCGATGGTTGATTGCATACAAAGTAAAACAGTTTAACAGTTTTACAGCTTGAAGAAAACAAACGCTCCTACAGTACCTGCACCTGCTTGATAATTATTAAATCGTATGCCCTACTTGAATAAAAAAAGTTCATTGCAATAATAAATGTACCCACATCACAAGGAGCTTATACTTTTTTAAACTTACACCTAGTTATCGTACTGAAAATTGTTAATGACATTACATGAAGTCATTCAACAATTTTCAGTCATGATGAAAATTTTCTGAATGGAAGGTGTGATTATTGTCATTTTCTGAAAAATAGAAGCAAGCTCTGTTTTTACCTGGAGTCAATTCACAATACCAGTCCACTTTGGGGGATAATGTACTGTTAAGAGGATGTTCCATTTTTGCGCAGGGGTGATTTGGAACAGTCCAATGTTGCGTGGGAAGGGGTATGGCTGAAATATGCTGTATTTGCTCTTAAGCAAATGTCGGCCTTTCTAGTATTCGTAATTATATTGCAATCCATACATAGTATGGGATTGCAATATATTGTTATATTGCAATCCATACATAGTATGGGATTGCAATATATTGTTTTTTCTGAAATTCTCCTGTCAAAATTTTCAAATGGGATTAATTTTTTCATTTTTGGGCCAAATGAGCTGAAATTTGGCAGGGTGGTAGAAATAGCAAATACCCCCAGACGTTTTTTTCACTTTCTTGATAGAGGCCTTAGAATTTATGATATTTAGGGTTTTTGGTCATTTTTAGACAAAATATGTATATTTTGGGCCCCTGTGCCCTGGTATTACAACCTGATGACCTGAAATTTGGTACAGAGGTGCATTGGACATATCAGCACAGAAAACCATCAACACTTTCTTCATAGATCACTTTAAAAATTAGTTATTTTAGGGGTTTTGGCCATTTTTGACTAAAAATGTATATTTTTGGCTCCTATGACCTTGTATTAAAACCAAATGACCTGAAATTTGGTACATGGGTGCGTTTCACATATGACCACAGAATCCCATCAACGCTTTATTCATTGTTTATTCCAGAAATGAGTTATTTTAGGGTTTTTGGCCATTTTTGACTAAAAATGTATATTTTTTGCTCCTATGCCCTTGTATAGAAACCAAATGACCTGAAATTTGGTACAGAGGTGCATTGAACATATGCTCACAGTACCCCATTGACACTTTCTTCATAGATCACTTAAAAAATGAGTCATTTTGGGGTTTTCAGTCATTTTTGATTAAAAATGTATATTTTTGGCTTCTATGCCCTTGTATGTAAACCAAATGACATGAAATTTGGTACAAAGGTAAATTGGACACATGACAACAGGACCCCATCAACACTTTCTTCATAGAGCACTTATAAAATGAGTTATTTTGGGGGTTTTAGCCATTTTCAACTAAAAAATGTATATTTTTGGCTCCTATGCCCTTATATTGAAACCAAATGACCTAAATTCGGCATGAAGGTGTGTAGGACAAGTGCCCACAGTACTTCATTTCCCCTTTGAGCAAACATTACTTCAAATTGTTGAATTTTGGGATTTTTTCAAGGATGAAGATGGATTGCAATATGCTGTATTTGCTCCTAAGCAAATGTCGGCCTTTCTAGTGTTTTTCCTTCGTTTCTTCTTCTTCTCCTGTCAAATCTTCAAATGGGATTAATTTTTTCATTTTTTGGCCAAATGAGCTGAAATTTGGCAGGGTGGTAGAAATAGCAAATACCCCCAGACGTTTTTTTCACTTTCTTGATAGAGGCCTTAGAATTTATGATATTTAGGGTTTTTGGTCATTTTTACACAAAATATGTATATTTTGGGGCCCTGTGCCCTGGTATTACAAGCTAATGACATGAAATTTGATACAGAGGTGCATTGGACATATGCGCACAGAAAACCATCAACACTTTCTTCATAAATCACTTCAAAAATTAGTTATTTTAGGGTTTTTGGCCATTTTTGACAAAAAATGTATATTTTTGGCTCCTATGCCCTTGTATTAAAACCAAATGACCTGAAATGTGGTACATAGGTGCGTTTGACATATGGCCACAGAACGCCATCAACGCTTAATTCATTGTTTACTCCAAAAATGGGTTATTTAAGGGTTTTGGGCCATTTTTGACTAAAAATGTATATTTTTTGCTCCTATGCCCTTGTATAGAAACCAAATGACCTGAAATTTGGTACAGAGGTGCATTAAACATATGGTCACAGGACCCCATTGACACTTTCTTCATAGATCACTTCAAAAATGAGTTATTTTTGGGTTTTCAGTGATTTTTGTCTAAAAATATATATTTTTGGCTTCTTTGCCCTTGTATGTGAACCAAAAGACCTGAAATTTGGTACAAAGGTAAATTGGACACATGACAACAGGACCCCATCAACACTTTCTTCATAGAACACTTATAAAATGGGTTATTTTGGGATTTTTAGGCATTTTTAACTAAAAATGTATATTTTTGGTTCCTTCGCCCTTATATTGAAACCAAATGACCTACATGTAAAATTCGGCATGAAGGTGTGTAGGACAAGTGCCCACAGTACTTCATTTTCCCTTTGAGCAAGCATTACTTCAAATTGTTGAATTTTGGGATTTTTTCAAGGATGAAGATGGATTGCAATATGCTGTATTTGCTCCTAAGCAAATGTCGGCCTTTCTAGTTATATTGCAATCCATACATAGTATGGGGTTGCAATATATTGCTTTTCCTTTGTTTCTTCTTCTTCTCCTGTCAAATCTTCAAATGGGATTAACTTTTTTATTTTTGGACCAAATGACCTGAAATTTGGTATGGGGATAGAGTTGGCAAATACCCCCAGACGTTTTTTTCATTTTTTTCACAAAGGCCTTAAAAATCATTTTATTGCGTTTTTTCGGCAACTTTTGGACAAATTTGCAAATTTGTGGGCCCTGTGCCCTGGTATTACAACGACAAGAACTGAAATTTGGCACAGGGGTACCTTGGACATATGCCCACAGGGTATCATTCGTGTTGGTGATATACACCACTTGGAAATCATTCATTTTTGAGTGTTTTCGGCTATATTCCGACCAAAAATGTGCCAAAAACCTCCAAGACACTCTCTTAGAATCCCATGCACGTTCGATGTTCGATATAGTCTAACGTAATTCGTTGATCGAACGTGTGTTCCGACATGGGGTTACCTGCGGTCATCCCGTAAACCAGCATCGATCACGTGGAACAACGTTGAAACTTATGGCTGTTTTAACCACTGACGAAACTTGACAATGAATAAAATGTTCGCACATCACTGTACTGGTGTTGTTGTACCTGTAAAATTCATACCGACGATGAAAATTTGCCAGTTTACCATGAACGTGTGCTCCGATTTGGGGTTACCTGCGATCATCCCGTAAACCGACATCGATCGCGCTGCACAACGTTTAAACTCACGGCTGTTTTAACCAAAACTTAAAAACTTAAAAACGAATATAAGACACATACATCAATGAGTATTGTTGTTAGAGGTAAGTTATACCGTCAATGATCATACTTTCTCCCGGTTTCTGTTGCCGCGCCTCCTTACTTGTCGAACCCGGAAGTGCTGTTTTGCACAGCATCCAAACGCTTTCAAAATCAGCTTTTTTTTAAAAGCGCTTTAAACTGATTTCACACCGTTAACTTGTTATAATATAATGTATTTGTATCAGTGCCGAATAAATAACTAATGCTCTATGTTTGTTACAGCCGGCTGATGTTTAAAAAATCATTTCTTAGCGTAGATACGCTGTCTGAAAAGCCAATTCAGTTTGTAGGGGGATAATTTAAAAACTATCAATTTTATTTTACGAATCGAGATACAAAGATGATAAAAACTAATAAAAATATATTTATAGTAAATTATCACAACTATGATATTGATGTTTTTTTTACAATATTTGACATGAAGTACTCTATTTATGTGGTATTCTTTATATCCCCCGAATGGCCACCATATGATGGTAATAGTATGTTCCAAATATTTGCATACGTTGGAGCGTTCTATTCATATCTAGGGTGAACCTGCTATTGACAACCCGGGTGAATGCCGTTTTGGTAACAATAAACAGTCTTTTACCAAAGATATGTGTATGACAACATTTTGATTAGTATTTTGCATAAAACAAAGAATATTACTTGAACAAAAA
>NC_049992.1:13688416-13689714 GCF_000003815.2 Branchiostoma floridae | reverse complement strand
TACATGATAGTAGTTTCCCGCCAAATGTACATATCACAGAAAACTAAATAAATAATTTAATTTATTGAACTGCTAGAAAAAAAAATCATCAGATAGTGTTTGCAGAAATGTAGGGTGATGCTTCTTCCCTGTACTAAGATGTAGATTTTTTAAAACTGATTTTGTTGTCAAACTAATAGAAAATGCACAAAAGCGTAACGACTATGTTCCATAGAACACCCATTCGAGAATTCGAAAGAAAAACAAAACTGTTTTCGGTCCAGTAAATCTACTCAGCTCAGGGTGTCAAGAAATGTTATATTCTAGCACTATTTTACTAGAAAATTCTTAGTTTGTTTATCAGCTGAGTACTAGTATCATGTGTTGTTATTCACAAGATCATCTTATATTTATATGGAATTCCTTGTGATGTATTATTGAAAGTGATACTTTTGTTGTTGTAAACCTCCCTACTTGAATCACCTCTCTTCCACATACTAGGGAGCAAAATTATTTGTTACTAGAGTTTATACCTTCGCCAAATGATTTTAACCTTTTGAGTGAAGTATAATAAATTTTTTCAATTGACTATGCAAATAAGGTCCTCTTTTATATAAATTGTCTTAGCTTATCAATTTCTAAATACACAAATGGCATAACTTGTGTAGAGATACCAAAAAGGGAGGTTTTGATGCAGTACCTAGACTTGCAAGCCTCTATGAGGCCCGATTTACCAAACTTTGCCTTTGTTTTGCTGACCCTTACCCACATACCAAATATCAACAAGATCCATCAAAGGCTTCTGGAGTTATACTGTTGACAGACACACAGATAAGCACGCCCAGAATGTAACCTTGTTGGCAAAGGTAGAATTGCATGTTTAAATATCGCCAAAAAAAATGAATTACAGCATATCACCAACAGTACGTAGATGCTGTATAATTCCCAAAATCTTGTGCAAGATGTAGTTTTTGTACAATTGTAGCTTCTAGCACCCCGTTCATACCAGGATTCGCATATCCGGATATATCCTCATTCGCGGTGAATCCAGATTCGTGAACCCTGGTATGAAAGGTCCGAATCTGGATCTTTATGGGATATAATCATATATCCAGATACGCCGAATCCACATCTAGATTTATCCGGATTTGCTGCAAGGTGAACCCTGGTATGAATGCAATAGGGTTCACGAAAGGCCAGGGCTAGTGATGCAGTCAATTAGGCCCCGTTCATACTAGGATTCGCGTATCCGGATATATCCATATACGGTGTAAATCCGGATATGTCCATTTGCCCTAATACCAGGGTTAGACAAATCT
>NC_049992.1:13679545-13682873 GCF_000003815.2 Branchiostoma floridae | reverse complement strand
AATCATGAGGCAGAAGGATGATGCTGCTTTTGCAAAAGCTTTTGAATAGAATGAGAGTAAAGAAAAAAAAGGAGAAACTTCGAGATGAAGATGACAAAACTCTGTCGTCAAGGGTGCTGTGTCTTGACTTTGAATCAGATGATTATCCTAAAGATGCACTTCACATCTTTTCCACCAAGAAAGCTGTGGGAGACCATAATGACAAGATGTTGAATCTCAGGTGTTCAGATATTAGATGTTTTGAAGCCTCTGATTTTGTCAAAGATCCCACCACAGGTTCGATGAAAAAACGAGATCTCGCTAAAGGGGGAAAAGATGATCTGCCCGATAGGGTCCAAGTTGGGGTAGGCGCTCGTGTCATGCTCTGTAGAAATGTCAATGTTAAGGACGGTCTTGTGAATGGTGCATTTGGAACAGTGACCGGTGTAACAGGTGGTCAGGATTCAACTGTCTTTGTGCAGTTTGATAACCCAAAGATAGGTGCTCTTGAAAGGAAAAAAAGTGTGGTTCCTAGCAGTCTACCTGGCAATTCAGTGCCGATACGTCAGATCGAGGACAACTTGAGTAACAAAAGTAAAGTTAAACGTTATCAGATTCCCCTCAAGCTAGCTTGGGCTTGTACGGTACACAAAGTACAGGGCATGACTGTTCCCGAAGCGGTTGTCTCCATGAAAAAAGTGTTTGCATCAGGTATGGCATATGTGGCGTTAAGCAGGGTATGTTCCTTAAGTGGTCTCCACATCACGGACTATAAGCAGGAGTCAATCTACTGTGATGAGCATGTAGAGAAAGCAGTCAAAGAGATGATGCACTTGCAGTTTAGATCTGACCCGTTCAAAAATGCCGATGACAGGTCTGAAAGCAATACGGTCTTGAAAATTGTCCATCACAATACTCAAAATCTAGTAAGTAACTTTGAAAGTCTAAAGTCTACCTGTCTGCTCAAAGCTGATATCATATGCTTGACCGAGACATGGTTATCGGAAGATGTGCAGGATTCTAAGGTGCAGCTAGAAAACTTTGATGTGTTTCGCAAAGACAGAACACATGTTTGTGAGGAAGAGTCTATGACTAGAAGTTCACCACATGGAGGAGTGGCAGTTTATGTCCGTAATGGATACAGCTGTTATGAAATACCCATTCCAGATGACATTAGCCTGGAATGTGTGGTTATGCTAATGTCTGTGGAGGACATAGAGATTCTCATTGTACCTGTTTACAGGCCACCTAGTGTGAAAAAAGACACATTCATAGTCAATGTAGAGAAATTGATGCAGTACTTGTTGGCCACAGTGAAGCGAACAACCACAATCTTTCTTGGGGACTTTAATGAGAATTTGTTATCAGGTGAAGACAACAAAAAGATACAGAAGTTCTTTGAGACAAACAATTTCGAACAGTTGGTGGAAGATCCTACAACCATGAAAGGAACTCTTATTGACCATGTTTACATTGCACCACCATCATCAAATGTAAGCTGTGGGGTCATACAGACATTTTACAGTTACCATGATGCTGTGTATTGTACGCTGTATCGGTGATGCTGCAATAAGCCATGAAAAAGGCATTGGATTAGAAAAATTCCTTCCTTTGTGATGTTGTGTATTATTATATACACCAGCTCTGGCCTTGCATAGTCTGATTGGTCGACCTCATTGTTGACCAAACATGGTATGTGAGGGGGAGGGGTAATGAAGTCGTGGACTCTTACCCGCTCCGCCCTTGCCAACCTCTTACCTCATTGGTGGGTAAGGGGGCTCCTGGTAAAACAGGACCCCTCCTTACAAATCATTGGGGTTTGATGTTGGTAAGGGGGTTCCTGGTAATCATCACCAGCTCTGGTCTTGGTAACCCTGTTTGATCAAAGCTGAACAAACAGGGGATGCGAGAGAGAGGGGTACTGAAGTCGTGGACTCTTACCCGCTCCGCCCTTGCCAACGACTCATCTCATTGGTGGGTAAGGGGCTCCTGGTAAAACAGGAACCCCCTTTACCAACCATTGGGGTTTGAATTGGTACGGGGGTTCCTGGTATCAGAAATCATCGCCAGCTCTGGCCTTGCATACTCTGATTGGTCGACCTCATTGTTGAACAAACAGGGTATGCGAGGGGGAGGGGTACTGAAGTCGTGGACTCTTACCCGCTCCGCCCTTGCCAACCTCTTACCTCATGGGTGGGTAAGGGGGCTCCTGGTAAAACAGGAAACCCCCTTTACCAACTATTGGGGTTTGGTGTTGGTAAGGGGGTTCCTGGTATCAGAAATCATCGCCAGCTCTGGCCTTGCATACTCTGATTGGTCGACCTCATTGTTGAACAAACAGGGTATGCGAGGGGGAGGGGTACTGAAGTCGTGGACTCTTACCCGCTCCGCCCTTGCCAACCTCTTACCTCATTGGTGGGTAAGGGGGCTCCTGGTAAAACAGGAACCCCCTTTACCAACTATTGGGGTTTGGTGTTGGTAAGGGGGTTCCTGGTGTTACAGACTAACGAAGGAAGGAAAGAGAACTCCCCTGTGATAGGGGTTGAGGAAAGAAAACTTTCCCTTTTTGTTGGGTTAGATGAGGAAAAAGAGGAAAAAATGTAAATCAAATGCACAACAATTTCTATAAGTACATTTGACAATAAGCTTATCTATTTTTTTCTTTTCCTTTAGGAGTAAGCTTATCTATTTTTTTCCTTTTCCTTTAGGAGACCATTCCTCTGGGCATTGGGAAAAAACAGAACTCTTCCCTGTGATTAGGGTAGAGAAAAGGCAGTGAGCTCCCCCGTGATTGGGGGAGAGGAAGGAAACAGAACTCTTCCCTGTGATTAGGGTAGGGAATTTGAAACAGAAGTCTTTCCCTAGAGAAAAGGCAAAGAGCTTCCCCTTGATTGAGGTAGAAAGGAACAAGAGGTACCCTTGATTCGGGTAGAGGAAAGAAAAATAGCTCTCCCCGTGATTGGGGTTGAGGAAGGAGAAAGGGCTCTCCCCTGTGAGTGGGGCTGAGGAAGAGAAATAATGAGAGAAAAATCTGTTAAATGGAATGCACAATTGTAGCAATAAGCCAATTATCTAATCTCTATCTGTGGTCATTTTATTATAATTTTTCCTAATATTATATTATATATGTTCTGTTTTGTAATGTTGTATGTGTCAAATTATCAGTAACTATGTAGCGTTTTTAAGACTTATGTTCACCATCACAAACATTGTTTTGATATGGGTTCTAGATGTATAGTTTTGAAGTTTGATTGATGTTTTGTCAAATTTTAATTACTATTCTATTAGCATATATTATGTTTACCTTTGTTTTTAACTTTTATTTTTCCCTCACCGGGATGCCCAAACA
>NC_049992.1:13676587-13679422 GCF_000003815.2 Branchiostoma floridae | reverse complement strand
GGGAGGATCACGAGTCTAGCCTATCAAGGCCCTGCTAGCCATAGGTTTGGACTTTTTATATCTTGAAAGCACTTTACATATAGTTCATTGCACAGCTGTATTATTGTCAGTGATCAATTTTTTTTCCTTTCCTTTTCAAGCGTCAAGCAGTCAAAAGATCATGCTGGAACACATAGCAGGTAAGCTTTTGACAAGATGGAAAAATAATTGTTTTGCGTTGAAACTTGATTACAAATGTAAAATAGTTTTTAGTTAACACCAAAGTGTACTCGTGTGGTATGTTTTTGTCACTTTAGAGTGACTAACTTTGTCAAAATCAGAATGTTTTTGCTTGACTTAAATACCAAATCTCCTGTTTCTGTCCTCCAGATGGGACCCAACTAGAGAAAGAAAAGCCGCACTGGGCCTAGGGAAGAACCAGTCAAACCTGATCTCAGCCAGCTGCAGAAGGACATGGCAGATAGCAGCCAGCTTTGCAAAGTTTTGAAGAAGTTGTTTAAGTTTCAAGTAAAGATTTAAAGTGTATATTATTTCATCTTGCATCATTTTTTCGATTCTCTTTGTATTTGCATTTTTGTATTTATAACAGGTAACAAAATTGCAAAACAAGTACAAGGTTTCAAAAATTGTTTAATTAAAGCTGTCAAGAAGATTCAATAGTGTACATGACTTATGCTTGCATCTTTCTTTTTTGTTACTTAGATTGTGAGAGTGTGTGTAGAGTTAATCATTTTCAACTTTATCCTTGTAGGGCTAAGAACATCTAAACTACTCAGTCAATGTGACTCTGCATTGTCTCTACAAACTTGTGAATCGTCGAATGCAAGTAATCACATTCCATTTTGCTTGGATTGCAATATGCTGTATTTGCTCGCGAGCAAATGTCGGCCTTTCTAGTTTTTCCTTGGTTTCTTCTTCTTCTCCTCCTGTCAAATCTTCAAATGGGATTAATTTTTTCATTTTTTGGCCAAATGAGCTGAAATTTGGCAGAGTGGTAGAAATAGCAAATACCTCCAGACGTTTTTTTCAGTTTCTTGATAGAGGCCTTAGAATTTATGATATTTAGGGTTTTTGTTCATTTTTAGACAAAATATGTATATTTTGGGCCCCTGTGCCCTGGTATTACAAGATAATGACCCGAAATTTGGTACAGAGGTGCAATGGACATATGAGCACAAAAAACCATCAACACTTTTTTCATAGATCACTTCAAAAATGAGTTATTTTAGTTTTTTTGGCCATTTTTGACTAAAAATGTATATTTTTGGCTCCTGTGCCCTTGTATTAAAACCAAATGACCTGAAATTTCGTACATAGGTGCGTTTGACATATGACCACAGAACTCCATCAACGCTTAATTCATTGTTAACTCCAAAAATGAGTTTTTTAGGGTTTTTGGCCATTTTTGACTAAAAATGTATATTTTTTGCTCCTATGCCCTTGTATAGAAACCAAATGACCTGAAATTTGGTACAGAGGTGCATTGAACATATGCTCACAGGACCCCATTGACACTTTCTTCATAGATGACTTCAAAAATTAGTTATTTTGGGGTTTTCAGCCATTTTTGACTAAAAATGTATATTTTTGGCTTCTATGCCCTTGTATGTAAACCAAATCACCTGAAATTTGGTAGAAAGGTAAATTGGACATATGACAACAGGACCCCATCAACACTTTTTTCATAGAACACTCATAAAATGAGTTATTTTGGGATTTGTAGCCATTTTTAACTAAAAAATGTATATTTTTGGCTACTATGCCCTTGTATTGAAACCAAATGACCTAAATTCGGCATGAAGGTGTGTAGGACAAGTGCCCACAGTACTTCATTTTCCCATTGAGCAAACATTACTTCAAATTGTTGAATTTTGGGATTTTTTCAAGGATGAAGATGGATTGCAATATGCTGTATTTGCTCCTAAGCAAATGTCGGCCTTTCTAGTTATATTGCAATCCATACGTAGTATGGGATTGCAATATATTGCTTTTCCTTTGTCTCTCCTGTCAAAATCTTTAAATGGATTCAACTTTTTCATTTTTAGACCAAATGAGCTGAAATTTGGCAGGGTGGTAGAAATAGCAAATACCCCCAGACGTTTTTTTCACTTTCTTGATAGAGGCCTTAGAATTTATGATATTTAGGGTTTTTGGTCATTTTTAGACAAATTATGTATATTTTGGGCCCCTGTGCCCTGGTATTACAAGCTAATGACCTGAAATTTGGTAGAGAGGTGCATTGGACATATGAGCACAGAAAACCATCGACACCTTATTCATAGATTACTTCAAAAATTAGTAATTTTAGGGTTTTGGGCCATTTTTGACTAAAAATGTATATTTATGGCTCCTTTGCCCTTGTATTAAAACCAAATGACCTGAAATTTGGTACATAGGAGCGTTTGACATATGACCACAGAACCCCATCAACGCTTTATTCATTGTTTACTCCAAAAATGAGTTATTTTAGGGTTTTTGGCCATTTTTGACTAAAAATGTATATTTTTTGCTCCTATGCCCTTGTATGTAAACCAAATGACCTGAAATTTGGTACAGAGGTGCATTGAACATATGCTCACAGGACCCCATTGACACTTTCTTCAATGATCACTTCAAAAATTAGTTTTTTTGGGTTTTTCAGTCATTTTTGACTAAAAATATATATTTTTGGCTTCTATGCCCTTGTATATAAACTAAATGACCTGAAATTTGGTACAAAGGTAAATTGGACATATGACAACAGGACCCCATCAACACTTTCTTCATAGAGCACTTATAAAATGAGTTATTTTGGGATTTTTAGCCATTTTAACTAAAAAATGTATATTTTGGCTC
>NC_049992.1:13671592-13675842 GCF_000003815.2 Branchiostoma floridae | reverse complement strand
TTGGACATATGACAACAGGACCCCATCAACACTTTCTTCATAGAACACTCATAAAATGAGTTATTTTGGGATTTGTAGCCATTTTTAACTAAAAAATGTATATTTTTCGCTACTATGCCCTTATATTGAAACCAAATGACCTAAAATTCGGCATGAAGGTGTGTAGGACAAGTGCCCACAGTACTTCATTTTCCCATTGAGCAAACATTACTAGTTCAAATTGTTGAATTTTGGGATTTTTTCAAGGACGAAGATGGATTGCAATATGCTGTATTTGCTCCTAAGCAAATGTCGGCCTTTCTAGTATTCGTAATGTTTCTTCTTTCTTTCTCCTGTCAAATCTTCAGAACACGGTATCTCCGTTGTTCCTCAACCGAATGACTTGAAATTTGGCACAAGGGTAGAGTGGGCCAATACCCTCGGGCGTTTTTTTCATTTTTTCCATATCTGTCTCTTAAATGATTTTATTAAGGTTTTTTGGTCATCTTAAGACCAAAACTGTATATTTGGGCCCCCTGTACCCTGGTATTATAACCGAATGAGCTGAAATTTGGCACAGATGTGCCTTGATAAGTCCCCCATATAGATTCAATATCAGTTTTGGTGTACAGTATAAGGAAATGCTTATTTTTGCGATTTTTTGGTCATTTTTTTTACCAAAAAAGGACACTTTTGGCTCCTGTACCTTGGTTTTAGAACCGGATGACCTGAAATTTAGTATAGGAGTGCCCTAGACATATGCGCACATGGATTCAATAACACTTGAGGCAGACTGTACAACAAAATGCTTAATTTTGCGATTATTTGGCCATTTTATGACCAAAAACGTACACTTTTGGCTCTGGTGCTCTGGTTTTAAAACCAAATGACCTAAGTTTTGGTAAAAGGGTGCAGTAGATATTTATTCAAATGACACATGTACAATTTTTGTCATAAACTACTTCAAAATGATATATTTGGTGATTTTTTGGGTCATTTTCCAATAGCCAAAGGGTTCAATGACCTTAAGGTCGTTGACCCCCAGCTGCAGATTGCACCTACTGGCATCTATGTCTATTTAATCTAATTAGATAGGTAACCAATCACTTAGCCTGAATCTATATCCTAAAAAGGGGGAGGTGGCAGCCAATCAGCGAGCCAGGTGTCATCTGGAAGAGTCCATTCTTACACGGAGGGGTTCATTTTTTTTAAATTCATCATTGGACTGGTGAAGTCTTTCAGTGGGTGTATTATTGGACAGGTCTATTTCGCAATTTTACAGAAAGTGTGCTGGAAGAGTCTATTCTCACACGGAGGGGGGATTTTTTGAAATTCATATTTTGGACTTTGGTGACTTCTAGTTTGTCAAAGTCTTTCAGTAGGGTTATTTTTGGACTGGTCTAATTTGCAATTTTACATGTGTGTGCTGGAAGAGTCCATTCTTGCATTGAGGGGGGCTTTTTTAAAAATCCATTTTTTTGGACTTCAGTGATTATGTCAAAGTCCTATTTTAGCGGATTTATTTTTGGACTGCTCTACTTTACATGTAAGAGTCCATTTTTTGCACACGGAAGGGGGATTTTTTCAAATTCAGTTTTGAATGGGTGATGATTCAAAATTCAATTTTTAGTGGAAGTGTTTTTAGACTGGTCTATTATACCTTTTCATGCACTGGGACCTTTTTTGCTAAATTCAATTTTGGATTTGGTTTCTTATTCAAAAGGCCAAGGTTTCAGTGGGAGTATTTCTGGACTGGTCTATTGTGAAAATTCACATAGGGTGCACTGGAGTCCATTCTTGAACGGGGGAATTTTGTAAGATTCATTCTTGTCGTTCATTTCGAGAAGTTACTGTTAGAATGTTCGATTTCCGCACAGGGGTGATTTGGAACAGTTCAATTTTGCATGGGAACGGGTATGGCTGAAATATGCTGTATTTGCTCTGAAGCAAATGTCGGCCTTTCTAGTTTCTAAATGTTGTTGTGATACTGGGCATTACAAAGAAAACGCGCAAAGACATCACGAATGTACATATGTCCATAACTTACAAATTAAGTGGTATTTTGAGAGTTTGCTGTCAATTGAGTTCCCATGTAAAAAAAAATGTCTTTTCGTAACTGGGCTTGAATCAAGTGATGTAAAAACAGAGAGGAGTGCAAGTCATTAAAATCCTATTGCAATGTCCTAACATTCTTCGAATGTACGTGTTATGTGAACGAATGTGTAGCAATTTGATTCTCTCATGGATAGGGAATATTAGACACATACAATACATACAGAATTGTATCGCTATTACATTTCATTGCATCCGTTCTCAAACTATCCTAAACTTTTATTTCACAGATAAGTTGGTAACAAAATGAAGATACACTATCGTTTCTCTGCATTAAACCAGTTGTCTACGGGCTACAAGAATAACTTCAGCAGGGCTGTAACGCTTGCCACTTGGGTGACAAGAGTACCATCTGTGCCAACTAGTAGGGTCCTATTTTCGTCAGGTACGTCAGAAGGGTCGCGTAACTCGGTGTTCTTTGGCCTTTAGGTTGTAACTCATGAAACCGTAGGCCACTGAATTAATGAAAATATGTAACTTGATGACGGAACAAAGCAAGAAATGCGCCACCATTTGTCAGAGAACAAACGGCAACTGCTGATCTGAAAATAACTCTTGACTCGAATGGCATTGTAGTTTCCTCCAGTAGTGTTAGGTTTTTTTATTCGTACTGCCCATTCACAATTGATAATTAGGTGTCTAATAGCGTATACGTATTGTGTAATGGTCTTTTATTGCATTGAACCTATCATTGACAAACATTTATTAGTCTCGACGTTTTATTCTTTTATATATATATTTAGGATTTATCGACCTTATTTGTATTTATGGATACAGTTTTGTTTGTTTAGACCTGGGTACTTTTATAAGTTCTTGATTGGTATGGGAACTAGGTGAAGCTCAAGTTTAAGTGCTATTTAAAACATTAAGTTCTGGCCTTATAGGGAACAATTATTAGCTAAGTACCACCAATATCTTTAAGAATCTATCTACAATGAATTTTGTATCAATAAACAACCAACACAAAGAGATTCGGGAGAAGAATTTTTATTGACTACAGACACAGGACGATACACAAACGAAACAAATTGATGTAACGGTCATTTTGGAGCTTGAACTACAGCATTTGTGTTATTTAGCAGCCTTATTGTTAGTGTACAACAATGATGCGGATTTTAGACAACCAATATACAGTTACAAACAAGGCAGTGACGGAGACGTGACTTACGAACTCAAGTTGAACAAAACAAAGGCAGACCTCCCGACGTAAGGTCCAACACGTGCAACCAGTCATTTTCCAATCCTCCAACTTTATAGAAGGTTTCCAGGTAGAAACCATTCTCAAACAACAGAACGCCACCTCTTTGCCACCCTCGAGCTTTGAATCCTCGCTATTTGCCTGATCAATGTGTTTTGTTTACATGGTCCCGTGAGTTTGTGAAAGAACACAACAGAAGTAGACAGTAAACAGTAAGACATGGACAACGGACAGCCAGGACGGTAGGACGCAGGTCGACCAGCTTAGAAGCACTTGCGGTGGACAATGGCGGGGCCAGCCTCGTCGTACTCGGACTTCTTGATCCACATGGATGCGAAGGTGGACAGGGAAGCCAAGATGGAGCCACCGATCCAGCAGGAGTACTTCCTCTCTGGGGGAGCGATGATCTTGATCTTCATGGTGCTGGGGGCAAGGGCCACCATCTCCTTCTGCATACGGTCACCGATGCCAGGGAACATGGTGGTGCCACCGGACAGGACGTTGTTGGCGTACAGGTCCTTACGGACGTCGATGTCGCACTTCATGATGCTGTTGTAGACAGTCTCATGAACACCAGCAGACTCCATACCTGTCAGGTACAATAACATAGTACGTAAATATAACAGCCGTACGGCTAAAAAAACACAGGAAATGCCAATTGTATTGATACATTCTATGGTGGCACTGGTGTCGTATTCGAGGACGCAAAAATTGTATTTTATAAGGTAAGAGAAAAAGACGGGAAGATGATGCAAATTCTTGGACGTACCCAGGAAGGAAGGCTGGAAGAGAGCCTCAGCGCAGCGGAACCTCTCGTTGCCGATGGTGATGACCTGTCCATCAGGCAGCTCGTAGCTCTTCTCCAGAGAGGTGGAGGTAGCTGCCGTCAACATCTCCTGCTCGAAGTCCAGGGCGACGTAGCCCAGCATCTCCTGATGTCACGGCGATCTCGCGCTCAGCT
>NC_049992.1:13633790-13668800 GCF_000003815.2 Branchiostoma floridae | reverse complement strand
AAGGGAAGAAAATTGGGTTATCCTTGACATGACTGACATGGGTCATCTTTTCCCTGTTGGCCTTGGGGTTCAGGGGAGCCTCTGTCAGCAGGCAGGGGTTCTCCTCGGGGGCGATACGCAGCTCGTTGTAGAAGGTGTGGTGCCAGACCTTCTCCATATCGTCCCAGTTGGTGACGATGCCGTGCTCGACTGGGTACTTCAGGGTCAGGATACCCCTCTTGCTCTGAGCCTCGTCACCCACGTAGGCGTCCTTCTGACCCATACCGACCATCACGCCCTGATGCCTTGGGCGGCCGACGATGGATGGGAAGACAGCCCTGGGGGCGTCGTCGCCGGCGAAGCCAGCCTTGACCAGTCCGGAGCCATTGTCGCAGACCAGGGGAGTAGCTTCCTCCTCTTCGTCAGACATGTTGGTCGGTTGAGTGTTTTACGCCTGTAACATACGTGAACAACTTGTTGTAAAAAGAAAACATGACAAGAACAGAAGACCATATTTGATAAGATGTAAAATGCTACAGTGCTAGCGTTGCTTTTTAACTGAAGAAATTTGTCCTTGGTAGAGCATTCACAATCACTGCCCTTTGTATCTACTGTTGTTAGCCCCTTAAACTTATGAAATGCTTCAGTCAAAAAAATCTGTAGGGTGATCGCCATGCTGCCTATGCTTTAGTTCCATTGCAAAACTTGATTAAGCTGTATGAATGGAAGCGTTTCAGACTACCCAGCACTGTAAAACTAGTAGGATCCGCGTCCATGCAAATTGTTCCATTTATTTCCTTTGAAAAAGAATCATAGGAAATTTGGTTGTGTTGTAGAGAGCATACGATGGCAATGGCATTCCCTTCCTCATGCTCACCCAATTATCATTATGCTTGATTCCGAAATACAAAAGGTTATAGCCAGGCCACTGGTGTTCAGTTAAGTCCCGAAACATAAGAGGAGAGTTTCAATCGAAGAAGAGTAGTGAAATGCCATTGCAGAAAGTAAGGCAGCCGTCCTAATACAGTGCAACACCCGTCACCTACCTTTGACAAAAGATACCACTTCGGTGAAGACTGTAGCTTTGGTGACCGAGCTGAGGGTTCTCCCCCCTTTTATACAGTTTTGAGGGCTCCTGATTTGCATAATGACCGCCAGCTTCACAAATGCTGTCTGCCCAAAATAGTAGGGAAACCTCATATCGCACATGCTTTCCTGGGGTCAAAATGTGACCTGTCCAGCCACGGAGCACTTGTGTCCACAATTAGGTTACACTAACAATAAACGTGAAACGGTCAGCAAGTTTGCTTCATGGCCATTTTCATGTCTTTTCTTGCTCCAACTTTTGAACACAACAGCAGACTACTATACAACTCTACACTGCGCTTAATATGCAGTTTGTTTGACCAATTTTTCTTATGTAGATTACACAAAACTTTTCTGAAAAAGTTGAACCGGAATACCACCGCTTGTTATTCTACAAAAATGGCTGCCATGCCTTACCAAACATGGGCCACACTTCCCCGAAGCGAGTGCTAACTTTGAAATGCACCATCGCCATGTTTCCAAATAGTACTATGGTTTTTCGAAGAAAACCACAAGAAATATGCAGCGTATGGTTTTCTCTTCTGTTTGAGGATAGAAGAGTTTGTATTGAGCACTGGAAACTTCAGAGTTGAGCGCTATTCCGTCCCTGGGTACGTAAAACAGTACAGCAGCAGCTGCGCCAGTATAGCCTGTCATCTATAGCGGGCATGGCTATTATGGAACACTCCAGATTAACCTCGCTTGAACATTGACCCCTGGCGTCTTTGAACATGAAGCTGACAAACGGGAAACAAAGCTGAAATATTCAAACAAGAACGAGATGTTATGAGTCACTATTAAGTTAGGATTACTTGGCCATTAGCGCCGTTCCACAGAAAATAGTGATATCGACTGTTGATTGTGACATAGACTATTGTTCTTGACTATGAAAGGGTGTTCAATCTTAACGCTCTCAGTCTGTTATGGTCACATAATAAACTACACTTATCTACTGCTATTAAGTTTGAGAAACAACCAATTTTATACACATTAACGGTCTTTTGTGTATATTATTTGTATGTAATGTATTGTTGATATGACATGTACTATGTGTAATGCAGGGCCCCACTGTAAAGCAGTGTGGTTACACTGAGTTGGGCCACCCTGGCTAAAGAAAACAGAATGAAAATAAAAAAATAAAATAAAAATCTTATATTTCACCGTTCAACACCATACAACATACATCTGTTTCACCAGCCTACTGCGTTCACAATTTGACGTGACCATGTGTAATATCTATATGATGATGTTCAACCTTAGAATTGTTTGTGATGTGTAATATCTGAGGAATGTGACACGCAGAGAACAGGTCCATTTGTCACTGGCCTAGCACCGGACAAGCACGTGCACTGTCCTGGAGTCAGGCCAATCTACAGTTGTCTGAATTTCTATATCTTACAGGGTAAACCGGCGTAATGGATTATTTCAGCACGAGGTATGTGTATGTCTTTGTTATTAAAACGAGATCGTGGCGTATTTCTTCATTGTTTTGTCTTAATGGTTACCAGTTACTTACCATGAACATGCACACAACATACATGTACACAATATAGTTTACGCTGATGCTATAAATCATATAGCATAACACGTGGGTCGCGACTTCGAAGGTTTTCAACCATAAAGCTCTGTACAACAAATACAATGACGTAACCATTAATTTTGTAGTAGCGCCTCACCGTTTGATAATTACGTACGAGGGGCATTCAATAAGTAATGTCCCTGACCCATTTCCCATAGCAGGAGATTAATGAAACTTGGCACAGTTATTAGTCTTTCTCTTCATAGGAACCACCCAGAGTTTTGCATTTCTCCCATCATTTGATGTAGCTCTGGACACCGTTCTTGTAGGACATCCCAGGTTGGTCCTCCGACAGATGCCTCATCAATGGCAGAAGAGGGACGACCAGGTCTGGGAGCTGTTTCCACAGACTTCCGACCTTGTTTGAATTCAGGATGCCAGCGTTTTACAAGGTCATATGATGGGGCATCATCACCATAAGTTTTTTTCATTTCATCAAAAGTCCCCTTTGGTGTGCGTCCTTTCAAATACAAAAACCGGATCACTGCGCGACACTCAACTTGCTCCATTTCACACCTGGTCCATTTCACACCTGACTCAGTTCAAACACCAGTAAATCAGTAACCACAATTATTTCAGAGCTGTTTTTGCAACATAACCCATAGAGATATGACTCATTACACATGCAAAATTTCATCTAGATCAGACAACTGGAAGTGGGTCAGGGACATTACTTATTGAATGCCCCTCGTATGTGCCCAAAAATGTAACCAATGCTGGGAGAAGATATGATAAGCCAAGTGACCTTGAACTTCAACTTCTCTTGAAAAAATCGGTGTCTAAAGTTCTAGGTATACTTGGCTTACATATCGAAAGTAACGTAGAAGCCAAGTCTGAAATAGATGATGTGTAGATTCGGCGCCACTTTTCATTGATCAAAATCGGCACTATGCTCCTAGATGTAATAAAGCAGAGGTTTCGTTGGGGGAGGGGGGGGGGTGCTGGGTGGCCCACTTCTACTCCCCGACCGAAACCGCTCCATGGAAAATAAATCGGCTGCGTGTGTGTGTATGAGCATGTATGTGTGTTTGTGTGCAAATGATCACGTAAGGCTACCAACAAGATCAGATGATCCTATACCATTTACAATGGGCATGCTCATTCACAAAAATGCAAGGCACTGCTATTGTTAGAGCCAATTGAAAAGGCAAAATCAGGATAGAGACTGTCAAAATATTGAGTGATAATAACACTATTAACAGCCCTATTAATAGCGTGACCACATTTGTCGTAGGTCATCGTGTAATTTAGAATTTACAAGCAGGCTGTGGCAAAACCACTCGCCCAGATAGATCTAAGACAGCCTTTTTTTTGTAACTGAATTTTTAGGGCACTTGCATGTCTGTTCAAATTGTTTCCTCAGTTTGCGATCGTATGAAGATCGCACGACGTGTGTGAAAAGGTGGTAACGGTATCTAATGTTTAGAATTAATTCAGGCGTTTGAAAGCCAAGAACTCTTGTGGATACAAGCTTAATGATGTGAAGTTGCCATGTACGGATCACAATTTGTAGCCTGAGCGTATACATAGCTCTGCCGGCCCGACTGTGTAATCCATTCTGACCACCTACAATGATGGCTAGTGTGCAGGCAGACATTTTGTCAGCTGCTAGTCGGGCTGGCAAGATGTTGACGTTAGCTCAGTATTTATCCATAATGTGTTTATCAAACAAACACGTTAAATGTAGAAGCATCAGCTGGTACATGTTACTAAAATGAGCGAAACGTTGACAAAATGTAACTCCGTAGCTCTCGGGGACAAACCTCTCACTCGTGTTTAGACAAATTGCAGCTGATGCGTTTCTATCGGAAATCGCACGGCGGCTGCTTTCTGGACGAGAGCTTGGATACTACCGCTGTCATCAGGCTGGCTTGTGCGGGGACAATTTTATATATGTTTTACGCGAAGTTCCGTGAAAATGTTATTATACACGTTTCAATATTCTATCAGATTGTTTCCACAATGTAAAAAAAAAATCAAGACCAAAGCATACCAAAGACAAGCTGGAAGTTCTTGTGCAGTACAAATGACACACATAGTGTATTATATCAGATCTCACATAAAGTTAACGTCAGGCAAATTTGGATTTACAAAATCAATACATTGTAGCAACAAAATAATGTAAAACGTTTCCGCTCTTGGCTGAAAAAAATGCTAGTAGTATGGGCAGACTGAAAATTTGATGGCATACGTTCTAGTAGCTGCATTCACGAAATTCAAGGTTAAAGTAGTCCCATAGCCTGATTGAGACCTGAGGCAGGGACAGCGTGGGTTGTTATCCGCTGTGTCCTGGCATCATATAAGTCAGACACCCATTTCCACACCTGGATGGATCGGAGCAAGGAAAGTCGTGTAAAGTGCATTTCCCTATGACGAAACGTCCAGCCAAGAACGCTGAGAATCGAACCCATATATGTCCTCTCCATCTCGTGTCCACTACCCTAACCTACGGGCCATTTGACACCACGTATTAATCGGCCTGGATATCAAACCTTGGTAAACACACCTATGAATGGTCAGTTTCTTGTTACCCTGGAAATCACATTGCGTTTGGTATCAAATATAAATTTACCTTATCGGGTCAACTTACACTTTCTGATATATGACAGTTATGACTTATAAGGTACTGTTTAGGCAGGATTCACAGGATTGATTCAGAGAAGTCCACGATTAAGTACCCTCTTTATTATCCTATTATTACGGCACCATAGAGGCTCTAGCTGTTTATGTGATGACGGTGTTAAGTCTGGCGTGTGTAATAAGGTCGAAATTTGGGTGAATGTGTGTTTGCCCGCGAGAACCTTACGGAATAAAAAAAATTCTACATTCTACATTCTATCGTATGAAACGCGGGTTGGTTGTTTTTGCTGAACTTGTTTCTGACTTCTATCAGTACTGACTTATATATGGTGTGGTTGGTGGCTAATTGTAGCACTCGGTGGTGCATCTTCTCCGCCCCTGCATGTTTGTGCCTGTTTAGTTCTCCATGACTCCGATGGGTCTTCATCAACCCCTTCACGTAATACTTGATATAAAGAAGACTATATTCTACAGTGTATGGTACATTGGATAGAAGCAGGTATCGTACCCGTAATATCTAGAGAAAAGTACAATAAACAAGGTTTGCATTTGTAGCATTTTAATAGCCTCGGTAATACAAGGTCAGGGGAATGCCTAAACAGATATGTAACATCACAAATGCAGGTTTATCAATAAAAATAGCACTTCATGTCAAAAACATTGACAACACTGGTTCTTGGGATTGACAAGAGGCATATTACTTACACGTAGAGACTTTGCACGATTATAACAGAGAAATAACAGGTGAAGCATTGCAGATCTTCCACGGACAATGCGTAAAATCATTCATTTTCTACACTTTCACGTTATTCCATTCGTCGTTACCATTTCCACACCTCATTCCCTTTTCCTGTAAAGTACATAACGCATGTGTGGAGGAGGACTTAGACTGGTGAATGTGGTGCCAGAATAGAACGTTTTGTCGACCAGATCATACATGAACAGTGACAAAAGGATCCCTATAATACATACGTCATACAGACAACTGTCTTTCTAGGAATTTTTAGCATCGAATGTGATGCACGTAGCATTTGCTAACAGGCTCCAAGATTGCCTCAACGATCGAGTTTCCCGTTGACGAACACCTAATCAAGTCATTTCCTTACACTGGTCCCAACACACAATATGGAAGAAAGCAACAGGTAGCCACAGAGGGTACACAGTACAGTTACAATGTCCGACAGTTTACATTGCTTAGAAGCACTTGCGGTGGACAATAGCTGGGCCGGCCTCGTCGTACTCGGACTTCTTGATCCACATAGCTGCGAAGGTGGACAGGGAAGCCAAGATGGAGCCACCGATCCAGCAGGAGTACTTCCTCTCTGGGGGAGCGATGATCTTGATCTTCATGGTTGTGGGAGCCAGAGCCACCATCTCCTTCTGCATACGGTCACCGATGCCAGGGAACATGGTGGTGCCGCCGGACAGGACATTGTTGGCGTACAGGTCCTTACGGACGTCGATGTCGCACTTCATGATGCTGTTGTAGACAGTCTCATGAACACCAGCAGACTCCATACCTAATTCAGACAACCGCAAAGTGGAAAACTATTAGAATAGTTGAAAGAAAGTAGATGAGGACACAAGACATAAAAGCATCCGGAGGTGTTCAAAAAGAATTTTTTTTATATATAGACGTACCGAGGAAGGAAGGCTGGAAGAGAGCCTCAGCACAGCGGAACCTCTCGTTGCCGATGGTGATGACCTGTCCATCAGGCAGCTCGTAGCTCTTCTCCAGAGAGGTGGAGGTAGCTGCCGTCAACATCTCCTGCTCGAAGTCCAGGGCGACGTAGCCCAGCTTCTCCTTGATGTCACGGACGATCTCGCGCTCAGCTGTGTGCACATTCCACAAAACCATACCATAAGAACATCTTGGAAGTAGGAATCAAGACTTGTTGATGTTTTGAAACCCCTTTTTTAACGTTTACAACCACGAAATGAGCAAAATAATGTTCCTCTTTACTAAAGGAGAACCAGCTTCAGCAAAGCCACCATATCCGTAAATGCTTTGTTACCGGCTATTCGAAAGGACGGCAATAGGACATTACTTACCCGTGGTAACGAAGGCATAGCCACGATCGCACATGACCCTCATCAGGTAGTTGGTCAGCTCACGGCCGGCCAGGTCCAGACGAAGGATGGCGTGGGGCATGGCGTAACCCTCGTAGATGGGCACAGTGTGGGAGACACCATCGCCGGAGTCCAGCACGATACCAGTCGTACGACCGGAAGCGTACAGGCACAGGACAGCTTGGATACACACGTACATAGCGGGGGAGTTGAAGGTCTCGAACATGATCTAAAGGATGTACGAAATATATAGAGAAATGTCAGAAAAGGTCATGAACATACAAAGTGGGTGACACAAAAAGGCAACATTCACTAATCATGGGGCATGGATAAGCTGTTTTCCGTGGTATCATTTGATAATGGACTAATGGACAAAAAAGGAGAAAGGAGAAGAAAAAAGGGCTAGCTTTGACATGACTGACCTGGGTCATCTTTTCCCTGTTGGCCTTGGGGTTCAGGGGAGCCTCTGTCAGCAGGCAGGGGTTCTCCTCGGGGGCGATACGCAGCTCGTTGTAGAAGGTGTGGTGCCAGACCTTCTCCATATCGTCCCAGTTGGTGACGATGCCGTGCTCGACTGGGTACTTCAGGGTCAGGATACCCCTCTTGCTCTGAGCCTCGTCACCCACGTAGGCGTCCTTCTGACCCATACCGACCATCACGCCCTGATGCCTTGGGCGGCCGACGATGGATGGGAAGACAGCCCTGGGGGCGTCGTCGCCGGCGAAGCCAGCCTTGACCAGTCCGGAGCCATTGTCGCAGACCAGGGGAGTAGCTTCCTCCTCTTCGTCGGACATGTTGACGGTTTAGGTGTGGGTTCTGTTCAAGAAGAAGATAACGGGCTGTTACATACGACATTACAGTGCTTTACATAGGAGATGGTAGAGACGGTACTGAAATGATTCACAGTAGCTAGACTTTGTAACCAGTATTTTGGTAAAATCAATGGATTTTTCTGGAATATCAAAGGTTTTCCCGATTAGAGGGCTTGAAATTGGTTTATTAGTAATTTTAAAAAATCTGGCATGGTATCCTTATGCAGGCAATATACCCAGCTTACTGACAAATTTCTCTTCCGGGTTGAATTACTAGTCATCGTTTGATGTAGTCATCGTTAGATTCTCAGTGCTTTCGTGACCATCGTTTCAAGTAGAGCTGGTAATCACAACATTAGAGAGTTTACTAACAATAGGCATCCCGGATTAAAGGGCCTAAAATCTAGTATGGTATGATTTCCCTATGCAGGCGGTATACCAAGGCTAAAGGACGAGATGTAATCATCGTTAAATGTTAGATTCTCAGTGCGTGATCATGGTGCAACTGGTAACCAACACATAATTATATATGGAGGTCATGATCACTAACATAAGGCATTCTGGATCACAGGGGATACCATTAGGCCCATGCATTTAGGCGATAGCTCATTGCTTTCGTAAACAGGGAAAAAGATAATAGATTTTTCCTTGTACACCGTTACAGTGTTTAGGTTATGACCCCCCCTCCCCATATACACACACCACTAAACATACGAGCCAGATGTTATGGGAATAGTTTGACGGTCTTTCAATACATCAAATCGAGCCCCCTGTGTGGATAGCTGTTAACAATACAACCACGAAATCTAGCGAGCTGCATGCAACTGCTTTACATATCTAGTAGAGCGCCTATGCTACCAACATCATCACTAGCAACAGTACCTATGTGGTCTTGAACGAAACCTTCAGCCAGTTGTTCCAGCAAGTGGGTAACTCTCAGTCTGTTTTAACACAGTATTTATACGTGTGGTAAGATATAATTTGCATACAAACTGCATAGCAACGGACAATCTATTCTGAATATAGCTGTGCTCTACATCTTGCAGCGTCAAGGAATACTTGTCAGTTATAGCCTAATATGGGAGAAATTTCGTAGAAGCTGAGGTGAAGGGTAAGCCAAAGGTACGGATTGCCATACATAAGGTTACGAGTAGCAGAGGATAACAGCGTGCATCTCTCAGCTTGACCCATGATCTATTCATCTATTCATATAGATCATCTATATAGACTACTCTCGACGTATAAATCATATTTACTGACTTTACAAACAGTGTTTTCTTTGATATGAATTTTGAAAATTGCATGCAGCATTTTTGTACACTAGAATATAATCTATAGTGTACTGTACATTTTGTTCTGTGTTGCTAATTCTACCAACACTCTGTTGTTCTTGTGACAATCATTGAATGTTTTGAAATAATTGGCTCGTCTTTGTGTTTTTATTTTGTTTGTTTTTTTACTTAATGGTCACCACGTAACAAGACCTGAGGCCACTCAAGGTTACGGGTTACATGATTTTAACTGTAACAGCATCTCTTCGCCTTAGGTCAGAAACATCATGATTATATTGAGACCAGACCAATTGCTCACTATGAGTGAGGACTAACTGACCCAATAGGCAAAGCAGAGGTTACCAGGCAAGACTGCCCGTTTAGTATCTCGCACACTGTCTTGCTCATGGTAACAGTTATTCGGGTATAGCGGCTGCGATATGAAGTACTTTACATAAAACACAGACAGCGTACGCCATACTATTCATAATTCTATTCTGTACATGTAACATATCTTTTTGGACTTCTATTTTAGACTTCTATGTACCGGCATATTTCAAGGCGACCACCATTATGATCAGTGCCCAATGTTTGTGCTAGTTGGTGTGGCTATTGTCCAGTACTCAAACTGTGCCATGATTGACAACTGCAATGTGCCAGGACAGAGCTTCTACAAACAACACGCGACACACCCTTATACGTCATGACACGTGTAAACAGCATGACGTCACAACGATAACACACAAGCTAGACGCCTATTCAAAATTCTTCGAGATGAGTAGGGGAGTCAGTCTCTTCTATTGGTATTGACTTTTGGCTGCCTTGGAAGATAAGGCCTAAATGAACAAATATGAACGAATATTTGGTGTTGATGATACGCAGGGACTTTGAGTCACTGTATTCACCATTCCACTTGTTCGGTTCGCATTTTGTTAATTATCTAAAAGTCATATCATAGGGAAAAAAGTTCAGTGCTTCTTGTTCAACAGATTTTCTTTCCTTCATAACTCATTGACGATGGAAGAAAACTATGATCATAATAAATTTCATTGACCACTACAAAATACTCAAAAGCTGACCATGGCCAATAGGACTGCAGCTCATGAATTTGCTATGGGTCATTTAAGCCATGTACACGTTGTAGCTATGAGTCAGGTAAAGTAAGTAGTAGCTTCAAAATAAGATAATCGACATGTAACAAGATGTCTGCTCAGTTGTGTTCTACACTGTCGGCAGGGCATGTTTCTCATGATTGTATTTCATCACGTACTCGCATTCACCCAGTGGCCGTACAGGACATCTCCTGCTGCACGGGTGAAAGGGGCTTGTTTGGTCAGACCACCCTGTCAATCATCACTACATCCCAGCTATTTATTCTTCATAACATGCTTGTAATATCTGTTTGCCCTCATGGCCATAATTGGGAACTACTTCTCCGAAAACCGTTAATGTAGCGGCACATTTTCTTGAAATGTTAAATTCTTCAACTTTACGTGACTAAAGATACACAAATATAATTCAATCAAGCTGTGCTTTGCAACCCAAATGGACAGAATTGCGCAGCAAATTTACAAAGACACCAAGTGTCTACTAGTACTAACAATTAACTCATCTAAACTTACACATTGATTTCAATAGTCTACTAAACAACAGTATTCGTGTGATTATACACATTAAAAATTAGATACTTAAAATAAATGAATCGGCATATCCAATAAAATCGGAGAGTTCTTGTGTCCGTTATGTCACAATATTTACGTCCTGGTTGTGAGTACTATGATATAATGGTCACTTGATGTTGGATTATCGTCGGCCATAGCTTGAAATTTCAACTTCAGTATGATAAAACAAGTGAATATGTTCACTATATGAAAATGGCGAAGGGTATTGTCTTATAGTATGTCTTTATCATGCATTTGAAAAGCCTGTAAGAGCAACATGTATACTATAAAAGCTACAGCCAACACAACATGGCATATAGCTTGGAATCTTCCGTTTTGGAAGCGTCTGATATGATAGTTGTGGTTGTGGATTTGGGCCAAGTTGAACATCAAGGCCGTTTTGCTCATTTTCGGCAGCGGAAGTGATACCCTCCCATATAAAAGGCCCTTGTTCTTACATAACTAGTAAGTTTTGCGCGTGGCATATATCCAGCTAATGTACAATAGATCCTAACCACTTGAATGGGAGTTGCATCAGAAGCCTGTCTGTGGTACGGGTACACGCTGAGAGTCCACTCACGCGTGGTGCCTCCAGCTAATTTGTAGCACCCGATCTAATGGTGCATCTTCTCTACCTCTTCATGTTTGTGTCTCCATGACTCCGATGGATCTTCATCAACCCCTTCGCGTAATCCTTGATAAAGAAGACTATATTCTACAAACGGTGTATGGTACCTATAATTTAAGAAGATATCGTACCTTTAATATCTAGAAAAAAATACCATAAACAAGGATTATATTTGTAATGGTAGCATTTAATAGCCTTGGTAATACAAGGTCAGGGAAATGCCTAAACAGATATGTAACATCACCAATGGAGGTTTAACGATAAAACAATAAAAATAGCACTTTATGTCAAGGAACATTGACAACACTGGTTCTTGGGATTGGCAAGAGGCATATATATCACTTACACATAGAGACTTTACACAGTTAGAACAGAGAAATAACAGGTAAAGCATTGCAGATCTTCCACGGACAATGCGTACAATCATTCATTTTCACTTTCACGTTATTCCATTCGTCGTTACCATTTCCTCACCACAGTTTCTTTTCCTGTAAAGTACATAACGCATGTGTGGAGGACGACTGTGATGCACGCAGTAACAGGCTCCAAGATTACCACCCTCGAGCTTCGAATCCTCGCTATTTGCCTGATCAATGTGTTTTGTTTACATGGTCCCGTGAGTTTGTGAAAGAACACAACAGAAGTAGACAGTAAACAGTAAGACATGCACAACGGACAGCCAGGACGGTAGGACGCAGGTCGACCAGCTTAGAAGCACTTGCGGTGGACAATGGCGGGGCCGGCCTCGTCGTACTCGGACTTCTTGATCCACATGGATGCGAAGGTGGACAGGGAAGCCAAGATGGAGCCACCGATCCAGCAGGAGTACTTCCTCTCTGGGGGAGCGATGATCTTGATCTTCATGGTGCTGGGGGCAAGGGCCACCATCTCCTTCTGCATACGGTCACCGATGCCAGGGAACATGGTGGTGCCGCCGGACAGGACGTTGTTGGCGTACAGGTCCTTACGGACGTCGATGTCGCACTTCATGATGCTGTTGTAGACAGTCTCATGAACACCAGCAGACTCCATACCTGCCAGGTACAACAACGGAGTAGCGGTAAATATCACAGCCGTATGGCTAAGATTCACAGGAAACACTTTATGCCAATCGCATTGACACATACTGCGGTGGCACTGGCGCCGTATTCGAGGACACAAAAGTAGTACTGTATTTTACAAGGTAAAAGAAACGACGGGAGGATAATGCAAATTCTTGGACGTACCGAGGAAGGAAGGCTGGAAGAGAGCCTCAGCGCAGCGGAACCTCTCGTTGCCGATGGTGATGACCTGTCCATCAGGCAGCTCGTAGCTCTTCTCCAGGGAGGTGGAGGTAGCTGCCGTCAACATCTCCTGCTCGAAGTCCAGGGCGACGTAGCCCAGCTTCTCCTTGATGTCACGGACGATCTCACGCTCAGCTGCATGTCAAGAAAAATACAAGTCAGATTATGAGACGGTAACTGGCAACACAAATACATTATCGGGGATTAATATTCTAGATTTTGGCAACACTGAAGAGAAACGAAAGCAATGCTTAGGGATTGTATTCAGACTGAGACTATGATAAGAAGCCTACCGGTGGTGACGAAGGCATAGCCACGGTCGCACATGACCCTCATCAGGTAGTTGGTCAGCTCACGGCCGGCCAGGTCCAGACGAAGGATGGCGTGGGGCATGGCGTAACCCTCGTAGATGGGCACAGTGTGGGAGACACCATCGCCGGAGTCCAGCACGATACCAGTCGTACGACCGGAAGCGTACAGGCACAGGACAGCTTGGATACACACGTACATGGCTGGAGAGTTGAAGGTCTCGAACATGATCTAAGGGACGTACAAAATAGTTGTCAGAAAAAAAAGGCATAAACCTACGTTGTGAGTGGTACAAAAATATTGCAAAGGTAACATTAATTAGCCTCAGGGCATCGCTTGGTCGTTTGCCACGTTTTTTTCTTAGTATCACTCATAAAAATAACAGAAGCATAAAACAAAATGTTATCCTTGACATGACTGACCTGGGTCATCTTTTCCCTGTTGGCCTTGGGGTTCAGGGGAGCCTCTGTCAGCAGGCAGGGGTTCTCCTCGGGGGCGATACGCAGCTCGTTGTAGAAGGTGTGGTGCCAGACCTTCTCCATATCGTCCCAGTTGGTGACGATGCCATGCTCGACTGGGTACTTCAGGGTCAGGATACCCCTCTTGCTCTGAGCCTCGTCACCCACGTAGGCGTCCTTCTGACCCATACCGACCATCACGCCCTGATGCCTTGGGCGGCCGACGATGGATGGGAAGACAGCCCTGGGGGCGTCGTCGCCGGCGAAGCCAGCCTTGACCAGTCCGGAGCCATTGTCGCAGACCAGGGGAGTAGCTTCCTCCTCTTCGTCAGACATGTTGATGTTTTAGGTTTGGGTTCTGTTCAATGAAAAGAAAACGGGCTGTTACAACATAAACAATGCCTTACAAAGGAATCTACCCTCCATGTTAGTAATGGTACTGAAATGAATCACAGTAGATTAACTTTGTAACTAGCTCTTTTGGTAAAATCAATGGATTTGTCTGGAATAAAGGTATTCTTGATTACAGGGTTTGAAACCTATTATCGTATGATTTCCTTTTGCGAGGCCAGGCAAATTTCTCTTCCGGGATACTTTCGTACATCGTTGAAAGAATCTTTTATTGTACATCGTTACAGTGTTTCGATTTTCCAGTCTCACCCCACCCCCACTGAATATATAAGCCATAGAAAGATCGGATGGTATCTAAATGCTTTGCTTACAATTGTACAACAGTGCCTGCCAGATGTTTTGAAATATTTTGACGGTCTTTTGATGCATCGAGTTGATCCTCCAGTGTTTAAAACATCAGATAGCTTTTAACAATACAACCCCGAAATCTAGCGAGCTACATGCAGCTGCCTTACTAACGGCAGAACGCCTAAACTATCAACATCATCACTAGCAAAAGTACCTGTGTGGTCTTGAACGAAACCTTCAGCCAGTTGTTCCAGCAAGTGGGTAAATCTCAGTCGGTTTTTACACAGTATTTATACGTTTGGGAAGACATCATTTGCATACGGACAATCTATTTTTAATATAGCTGTGGTCTGCATCTTGCAGCGTCAAGGAATACTTGTCCGTTATAGTAGCCTAATATGGGAGAAGTTTCGTAGAAGCTGGGGTGAAGGGTGAGCCAAAGGTACAGATCAGACTTGACCTGTGATCTATTCCTATAGAACTTCTATCGGCTACTCTGGACATATAGATCATATTCACTGACTTAACTAACAGTTGTTTCTGTTGTATCAATCGTGATGATTGCATGCATCATTTTTTGCATTTTTTTCATCACGTACTCCCATTCACCCGGTGGCCGTACTGGACATCTGCTGCACGGGTGAATGGGGCTTGTTTGGTCAACCCACCCTGTCAATCATCTCTACATCCCAGTTTTTTATTTATCCTTCATAACATACTTGCAATATCTGTTTGTCCTCATGGCCATAATTGGGAACTACTTCTCCGAAAACTGTTCATGTAGCGGCACATTTACCCGAAATGCTAAATTTCACAATTTCACGTGGCTAAGGATAATAGTTACTTGATGTCGGTTCATCGTTGGTCATACAATGTAGCTTGAAATTATAACGTCAGTTATAAAACAGGTACATATGTTCACTACACGCTGAGAAATGCCAAATAGTATTGTCTTATCTGCTTCGTGCATTTGAAAAGCTTGTAAGAGAGCACCACTGGTGTGTGGTTGACCACCAATATACTAGTAGCCAACAAAACTTGGCAATTATCTTCGAATCTTTCATTTTGAAAGCGTCTGCTGATAGTTGTGATTGTGGAGTTGGGCCAAGTTGAACATCAAGGCCGTTTGACTTATTTTCGGCAGCGGATGTGATCAACTCCCATATATGATATAAAGTTACCTTGTTCTTACATAACTAGTAAGGTCTGCGTGTGGCATATGTCCAGCTAGTGCACATTAGATCTGGTGACAAAATTTTGTAATAGCACACTTGGAATGACCACTTAAATGGGAGTTGTATCAGATCTAGAAGCGTGTCTGTGGTACGGGTACACACTGAGACCTCCATCCTGGTACCTGGTACCTCCAGCCATTTTGTAGCACCCCGTGGTACACCATTTCATGTTTGTGCCTTACAAGTTCTCGAAGACTCCAATGGTTCTTCATTAACTCTTGAAAATTACATGGGATTCAGTATCAAGATAACGTTACCTCATCGAGGTAACTTACTTTTTCTGATATATGACATTTATGACTTTTAGATTGTATCAAATTAATGTCAAGGCTTAATTCACTGGTTTGATTCTTTAGAGAAGACAACGATTGAGTACCTTACCGATTATTACGGTATCATAGAGGCTCTAGTTGTTTCTGTGATGGTGGTGTCAATCGTATGAATCGTGGATTGGTTGTTTTTGCTGAACATGTTTCTGACTTATACAATGAATGAAGACCTTTATTGCACATTTTTGGCCCACTGGACTAAGTACAGGTCATATGGTAAGAATCATATATATGTAACAATGGAGACAATCATACACATCCGATATATGCAGATATGCGTCTAGTCTATTCTAGGACATTCGACTTCCTCTCGCTTCTTGGTAATTCCATTAATGTAGCCAGCTGTATGGTTGGTTTGAGTTGGTTTATCAAAAGCTGCCAGAAATATATATATTCCTCTTTACTATTCAAGTATCTAAGGTTTGGATATTTACAAGCTTGTTGAGCTTGACAGCTATTTTGTAGCACTCGGTGGTGCATCTACCCCTAAGCCTGTTTGCGCCTTTCTAGTTCTCCATGACTTCAAACTACCCCTTCAGGTAATACTTGTACGACAGTACTACATGTAAAGAAGATCACATTGTATGTTCTACAGAGGATAGTACTTTTGATAGAAGCAGATATCGTATACGTAATATCTAGAATAAAGTACCATAAACAAGGTTTGCATTTGTAGCATTTTAATAGCCTCGGTAATACAAGGTCAGGGGAATGCCTAAACAGATATGTAACATCACAAATGCAGGTTTATCAATAAAAATAGCACTTCATGTCAAAAACATTGACAACACTGGTTCTTGGGATTGACAAGAGGCATACTACTTACACGTAGAGACTTTGCACAGTCAGAACATAGGAATAACAGGTAAAGCATTGCAGATCTTCCACGGACAATGCGTAAAATCATTCGTTTTCTACACTTTCTCGTTATTCCATTCGTCGTTACAATTTCCACACCACAGTCTCTTTTCTTGTAAAGTACATAACGCATGTGTGGAGGACGACTTAGACTGGTGAATGTGGTGCCAGAATAGAACGTTTTGTCAACCAGATCATAAAGTTACATGGACAGTGACAAAATGATTCAAATAAACTGTCTTTCGGAATTTCAGCATCGAATGTGATGCACTTTGCATTTGCTAACAGGCCTCAACGATCGAGTTTTCCCATTGACGTACACCTAATCAAGTCATTTCCTTACACTGGTCCCAACACACAATATGGAAGAAAGCAACAGGTAGCCACAGAGGGTACACAGTACAGTTACAATGTCCGACAGTTTGCATTGCTTAGAAGCACTTGCGATGGACAATGGCTGGGCCAGCCTCGTCGTACTCGGACTTCTTGATCCACATAGCTGCGAAGGTGGACAAGGAAGCCAAGATGGAGCCACCGATCCAGCAGGAGTACTTCCTCTCTGGGGGAGCGATGATCTTGATCTTCATGGTTGTGGGAGCCAGAGCCACCATCTCCTTCTGCATACGGTCACCGATGCCAGGGAACATGGTGGTGCCGCCGGACAGGACATTGTTGGCGTACAGGTCCTTACGGACGTCGATGTCGCACTTCATGATGCTGTTGTAGACAGTCTCATGAACACCAGCAGACTCCATACCTAACGAAGACAAAGGAAAAGTGGAAAAATGTTAGAACAGTTGAAAGAAAGCAGATGAGGACACAAGACATAAAAGCAACAGGACGTGTTCACAAAGAAATATTTCTGTTCTAAAGAATTCTTAGACGTACCCAGGAAGGAAGGCTGGAAGAGAGCCTCAGCGCAGCGGAACCTCTCGTTGCCGATGGTGATGACCTGTCCATCAGGCAGCTCGTAGCTCTTCTCCAGGGAGGTGGAGGTAGCTGCCGTCAACATCTCCTGCTCGAAGTCCAGGGCGACGTAGCCCAGCTTCTCCTTGATGTCACGGACGATCTCACGCTCAGCTGCATGTCAAGAAAAATAAAAGATTATGAGACGGTAACTGGCAACACAAATACATTATCGGGGATTCTAGATTTTGGCAACACTGAAGAGAAACGAAAGCAATGCTTAGGGGTTGATGTAAAGTAGTCAGACTGAGACGATGATAAGAATCCTACCGGTGGTGACGAAGGCATAGCCACGGTCGCACATGACCCTCATCAGGTAGTTGGTCAGCTCACGGCCGGCCAGGTCCAGACGAAGGATGGCGTGGGGCATGGCGTAACCCTCGTAGATGGGCACAGTGTGGGAGACACCATCGCCGGAGTCCAGCACGATACCAGTCGTACGACCGGAAGCGTACAGGCACAGAACAGCTTGGATGCACACGTACATGGCAGGGGAGTTGAAGGTCTCGAACATGATCTAAAGGACGTACAAAATGGAGATGTTGTCAGAAACGTAGGTAGGTGATACAGAAAAAAGGGAAACATTCGGAGCATAGGGCATCGCTCGGTCGTTTGCCATGTTATGGACCAATGCGTAATGGACGAAAAAGAAGAAGAATGAAAAGCAACAACAAATAGTTATCTTTGACATGACTGACCTGGGTCATCTTTTCCCTGTTGGCCTTAGGGTTCAGGGGAGCCTCTGTCAGCAGGCAGGGGTTCTCCTCGGGGGCGATACGCAGCTCGTTGTAGAAGGTGTGGTGCCAGACCTTCTCCATATCGTCCCAGTTGGTGACGATGCCGTGCTCGACTGGGTACTTCAGGGTCAGGATACCCCTCTTGCTCTGAGCCTCGTCACCCACGTAGGCGTCCTTCTGACCCATACCGACCATCACGCCCTGATGCCTTGGGCGGCCGACGATGGATGGGAAGACAGCCCTGGGGGCGTCGTCGCCGGCGAAGCCAGCCTTGACCAGTCCGGAACCATTGTCGCAGACCAGGGGAGTAGCTTCCTCCTCTTCGTCGGACATGTTGACGGTTTAGGTGTGGGTTCTGTTCAAGAAGAAGTAAACGGGCTGTTACATACAACATAACAATGCCTTACATAGGAATCTAAATGCCATGTTAGAAATGGTATTGAAACGGATCACAGTAGCTAAACTTAGTTATAAGTTATTTGGTAAGATCAAAGGATTTGTCTTGAATATCAAAGGCATCCACGATTCCAGGGCCTGAAATCTAGTATGTTAGGATTTTCTTATGCAGTCAGTTTACCCACCTAACTGGCAAATTTCTCTTCCGGGTTAAAGGAAGTGACGTAGTCATTGTTAGATTCTCAGTGTTCTGGTAGCCATCGTTACAAACAGAAATGGTTACCAAAACGTTGTATATATGTTCAGTAACAATAGGCATCCCAGATTACAGGGGATGCCAGTAGGCCCATGCAGATAGGCGGCGACTTCCTGCTGCATTGAGTTGACCCTCCTGTGTTTAAAACATCGGATAGCTGTGAACAATACAACCCCGCAATCAACCGAGCTACATGCAGCTGCCTTAATAACGGCAGAACGCCTATTCTATCAACATCATCACTAGCAACACCAACAGTACCTGTGTGGTCTTGAACGAAACCTTCAGCCAGATGTTCCAGCAAGTGGGTAACTCTCGGTCGGTTTAAAGCAGTATTTATACTATTGGTAAGACATCATTTGCATACGGACAATCTATTCTTAATATAGCCGTGGTCTACATCTTGCAGCGTAAAGGAATACTTGTCAGTTATAGTAGCCTAATATGGGAGAAGTTTCGTAGAAGCTGAGGTGAAGGGTTAGCCAAAGGTACGGATTGCCATACATAAGGTTATGAGCAGCAGAGGATAACAGCATGTGTCGCAGACTTGACTTACGACCTATTCCTATAGATCTTCTATGGACTACTCGGGACATATAGATCATATTCACTGACTTAACTACCAATGTTTTCTATTACACGGACCTTGAAGATTGCATACAGCATTTTGCTTGTATCTGGGAATATCATCTAGAACATTATTCTACCAACACTCTGTTGTTCTTGTGACAATGTTTTGAAATAATTGGCTCGAAATGGTGTTGCTAGGCAAGACTGCCCGATTAGTATCTCGCACACCGTCTTGCCCATAGGGATAGTTACCCACTGACTTGTGCACGGTAGCTGTGATATTAACGTCGTGTAAAACACAGATAGCGTACACGATTCTATTCTGTATACATTAGGTAACATTCAGACTTTTCAGACTTCTATTTTCATACTTTCTAAGGTGATCCCCACCATAGTTGCTCACTGTTCACTTGAGCACTGTTCACTTTTATTTTGCATGACTATTGTCTAGTACTCAAACTGTGCCATGATTGACAACTGCAGCGTACCAGGACGGAGCTTCTATAAACAACACGCGACACACCCTTATACGTCACCGACTGTCATGACACGTGTAAACAGTATGACGCTACAACAACAAATAAGCATGACGTCTTTTTAGGCATTTCGAGATGAATAGGAGAGTCTGTTTCTTCTATTCGTATTTACTTTTCGCTGTCTTGGAAGATGAGGCCTAAATAAACAAATATGAACGGATACGGGAATTTGAGTCACTGTATTCATCATTCTTTTCGTTATTTTAGGTCCTTATTTATATGTTAATTATCTGAAAACTTTATTATTAAAAAACATTCAGTGCAACATTGACGATTGAAGAAAACTATGATGAGAATAAGTTTCATCGACCACTACTAAATACGCAAAAGCTTATGAATAGGACTATACATCATATCTATTAGACTTTATTCTGACTCACTTAGGCCATGTGGTAACAACGAGTTGGAGCCAGTTAAAGGAAGTGGTAGCTTCGAAATGAAATAAACGACATGTGACGAGATGTCTGTTCAGTCGTGTTCTACAACAATGTCGGCATGGCTGTATTTCATCACGTACTCCCATTCACCCAGTCACCGTACAGGACATCTGCTGCTGCACGTACGGGTGAATGGGGCTTGTTTGGTCAAACCACCCTGTCAATCATCTCTACATCCCAGTTATTTATTCTTCATAACATACTTGCAACATCTGTTTGTCCTCATGGCCATAATTGGGAACTACTTCTCCGAAAAACGTTCATGTAGCGGCACATTTAATCGAAATGCTAAATTGTACAACGTTACGTGACTAAAGATAACGGTTACCTCATGTCGGTCCATCGTTGGCCATAGCTTGAGATTCTAACGTTATACGTATTTATAAAGTATGATAAAACAAGTGAACATGTTGGAAAATGTCAAATGGTATTGTCTTATAGTATATCTTCATCGTGCATTTCAAAAGGTTGTAAGAGAGTACCACTGGTGTGTGACTAGTCAGCAATATACTAGTAGCCAACAAAACTTGGCATATAGCTTCCAATCTTTTATTTCAATGGCATTTGATATTTCCTTCTTAGTTGTGGAGTTGGGCCAAGTTGAACATCAAGGCCGTTTGGCTCATTTTCGGCAGCGGAAGTGATACACTCCCATATAAAATGGCCTTGTTCTTATATTACTATATAACTAGTAATTTCTACATGTGGCATGTATCCAGCTAGATCTGGTGACGAACTTTTGTATGTAATATCACACTTAGAATGACCACTTAGATGGGAGTTAAGCCAGAAGCTTAAGATACTCTGATAGTCCTCTCACACCTGGTACCTCCACAAGTATAATCATCGTCTGCAGTTTGCTTGAAGGAAAGCTGCTATTTGCTAAAATGTTTCAAGTGGCCTTAAATTCACCCACTCTTTTCTAAACCCAAGGCTTGACAACTCAAGTTAAGACGAACTATGACTGCATTTACATACGATGTTCTAGATCAGGTACACATGCGGGTATCCATCAATATCTTTGAGTGACAGGCAGGCCTAATCGAGGTCAACGAGGGTCACATTGCTGATGCCTTTGGCATAAGTTGACAACTTCACCCAGGAAATTTTTCAAAATTTCTGCATTTAACTCTAAAATCAAGTATGTTAAAAATTGATCATTTATTTCACGCAATTTTGTCTTACCTGCCACTACTACTAAAGCGCATGATCCTGCGTCCATGTATGCATTTTTGAAACCAATTAATGGTAGACCGCATACATTCCATGTACATGAATGACATACTGATAGAATAGGACCCGAAGGACAGTGGGGACTTTAAAATGAATGTCTGATAAAACTTCGTCTCACGCACTCTAAATAATAACAGAGACCAATATAATGCACTACTGTGGTAGTTGTGGATTCGTTGTCACCACGAAGATCTTTTGATAGGGTCTAAAAAGGAGATTCTTGTTTTCACATGACTTCCAACAAACATTTACGATACGTATAAAGTTGATAAAGAATTGCAAATTGCAAATCCTTCATTAAAGCAACAATATAACATAGAGTTGTAGTATAACATAAGAGAGGTATAGCGCGAATTATAACTGATTGAACAAGTGTTGAGTTGGCCGACGGATCGCCTAGAGTTTGTGAGTGCAAAAGACAGCATTTTCGTTTTAAATGAGGCGCCCGTTCCTAGAAGTGGTTTCCAAAAATGGCAGTCTCCACACATGATGTGTACGTGTGCAACATGTCATTTGGCGCCTAGAACAAACGGCGATCGATGTAGGATATTTGCGATCAATTCTTTCTAAGTCATGCTTTCTACTTTGTTTCATAAATAACTTTATTGCAAATTTATGCCCGAAGGCTAGTTGCAAACATATCCATGCCTTAAGATAAAGGCCTCTTCTTATAAATTATGTTCGTGGCAACCTATTTGAGAACCACTCTAATGGTCGTAGTATACGTACGCATCAATTTGGGATAATATGAAATGGATAAACATCAAATGGTTCATTTTTTGCAGATACTCTTGAAAATTTCATGATGTCAAGTTAAACACGGATGGAACCTTTAGCTCTTTGCATTTTGATGTTCACGATGTGTATACTTTATACCTTCCGCTCTATAGATGTGATAATCCATTGCTTCAAAGAATGTTGTCAACATCTTTGACGGATTGCCAGTCAGTGATGAAACTTGAAGAATCCTCCAGTACACAGTCAGGAATGTTATCCTGTTTGCCACTGATCACTAAATACAGATGTTCCTACACAAGTACCTAAGAATAAGAATGTTAAAGATTCAATGAAGCAATAAAAACCAAATCATGATCTTGTTATCCCGAAGATGTTGTCAAGGATACAACCCCTTGTCACGTCAAAGAATTTCACAGCTGGCATGTTTCAAATAGTGCACTTGACCCTAAACGTGGTTTAGAAAACATACTGCGTCAGAAAAACTGTCTAGTCTAGTAGATTTGCTATATCGAGTTGTAATTTTTGCCGAATTGGTGGTCTATATGGCGCTATGTAAATGTTCAGACAGTTTAAAAGGACGGACACAGACTGTGATGATCACCCATAGCTCCAGGCATCTAACCGAAGGTCTCGAACGTTAAGCAGGTAGGTTTGTCAAACAGGTCTAGATGGGATCTACATTTGACTTCATTGAATTGCATTGTTATTGCAGCATGCATAACTGAATGTATTACCTTAGTAACCATTCCAATAATAGCACTCTTGTTGGCTTAAATTTTCAGTAACGAACAAGAAATTTTAGTAAGAGATGACAAAATATAATCATTTTGGTTATAGCATATCTGTATCAACGAGGCTCAACTACTTGGACACGCCTTCATACAATTTGCTTGCAGACCCTAAAAAGATCAAAGAGTTAATTTTATCAAAAGACGGCAGAACATACTAGTAAGCATTATGGCTATAGCATATCTGTATCATATCTGTATCACTTAGGCTCAACTACTTGGACACGCCTGGATGTAATGTGCTTGCAGACCATAGAAAGAGCAAAGAATTATCTTGTTTTGAATTTTGTAATCAGCATGGCCTCTCTGCAACGATTATTACGAAATTTACCTTAAGGTTTTCAAGGACGATCACTGAATGTGGTTACAAGCAAACACTAAGATCAACGTTAAAGATACTAACTACTGGCTTACTAAAGTGGGCATTTCATTGAAGCTGCTGCACGTTGACAACCTCGCTGTGGTCGAGCAATTGGACAGAGCACACAACGTAATATTGTCTTTGTAGTCTTATTGGTTTGTATGATACTTCCTTTATAAAGTCACGGATATAAACAAAACTTCAATTCTGGACGAAGCAATGCCTCCAACGTAACGCAGTTCAGCTACCCGATTAATATAAGGTTTTGCCTCCAGAAACGATTGACTTGTAATAAAACACGTTACAACTCTGCTTTCAGACTTAAACCACAATAAGTAATATCACAACCCTTTCTGGTGTGAAAGGCAGATTTTAATATAATTATATAGGTAACGTTTGAATTTCTGTAACAGTCCGTTTTATTTTCCTTGAACAGAACCTATACTAAACCGTCAACATGTCCGAAGAAGAGGAGGAAGCTACTCCCCTGGTCTGTGACAATGGCTCCGGACTGGTCAAGGCTGGCTTCGCCGGCGACGACGCCCCTAGGGCTGTCTTCCCATCCATCGTCGGCCGCCCAAGACATCAGGGCGTGATGGTCGGTATGGGTCAGAAGGACGCCTACGTGGGTGACGAGGCTCAGAGCAAGAGGGGTATCCTCACTCTGAAGTACCCCATCGAGCACGGCATCGTCACCAACTGGGACGATATGGAGAAGATCTGGCACCACACCTTCTACAACGAGCTGCGCGTCGCCCCTGAGGAGAACCCTACTCTGTTGACAGAGGCTCCCCTGAACCCCAAGGCCAACAGGGAAAAGATGACCCAGGTAAACATTTTCCTCCTGTCAACAATTTCTGCTTTGTCACTTTAGTCCCTCCCATAAAACCAAAACAGGTAGAATGTTTCATCAGGTTCAAGACAGTTCATCATTTCTGGCAATATTTCCCACAGATCATGTTCGAGACCTTCAACTCTCCTGCCATGTACGTCTGCATCCAAGCTGTCCTATGCCTGTACGCTTCCGGTCGTACGACTGGTATCGTGCTGGACTCCGGCGATGGTGTCTCCCACACTGTGCCCATCTATGAGGGCTACTGTATGCCCCACGCCATCCTTCGTCTGGACCTGGCCGGCCGTGAGCTGACCAACTACCTGATGAGAGTCATGTGCGACCGCGGCTATGCCTTCGTCACCACTGGTAGGTGTAATTCTAATCAGATTATCATTACAGAAGATATCTCATCATTTCCCCGCTTAACTGTTGTAAATGCTTCCTCTATCTAAAGCAAAAGGCTGAATAAGTTCCACCTCCCTTATTCTAAACATGTACAATTCTTCCTTTCTCTAAACCAGCCGAGCGTGAGATTGTCCGTGACATCAAGGAGAAGCTAGGCTACGTTGCCCTGGACTTCGAGCAGGAGATGTTGACGGCAGCAACCAGCACTTCCATCGAGAAGAGCTACGAGCTGCCTGATGGACAGGTCATCACCATCGGCAACGAGAGGTTCCGCTGCGCTGAGGCTATGTTCCAGCCATCTTTCCTGGGTAAGATCTTAGTTTTACTCACAACTTTCAACACTTAAGTCATGAAACCACACAAAATGCACGAAGAACTCTACATTTTCTAATAATTTCCTTGCTTTTTTATCATTACATTAATGTTACCACATTCATGTGTTCAGGTATGGAGTCTGCTGGTATTCATGAGACTGTCTACAACAGCATCATGAAGTGCGACATCGACGTCCGTAAGGACCTGTACGCCAACAACGTGCTTTCTGGAGGTAGCACCATGTTCCCTGGTATCGGTGACCGTATGCAGAAGGAGATGGTGGCTCTGGCTCCCACAACCATGAAGATCAAGATCATCGCTCCCCCAGAGAGGAAGTACTCCTGCTGGATCGGTGGCTCCATCTTGGCTTCCCTGTCCACCTTCGCAGCTATGTGGATCAAGAAGTCCGAGTACGATGAGTCTGGCCCAGCCATTGTCCACCGCAAGTGCTTCTAAATGGACAAAACAGCTTTCGTTTCTTGTCCTTTTGCACTGTGTTTGCATTACGTTGTATTTCGGGAATCACTGTTGTGGTCGTCTTTTGTTACTGGGACCAGTTGAACCTACTGTCATAGAAGAGTGGTGAGAAAGGTGCAGTTGTTGGAGCTATTGGATCATGTCTGGTGATGTAGAGTACGTGGATGCCACAGAACGGGACGGGGTCGTAGAAATAGATGGTGGAAAACTGATTCATGTTGAAAACCATATATGCCGTGATTGTTATGTTATTGTCGATCCGTTACATATGAATTGTATGTTTTCGATATCTTTTTGTGAATTCTAACTGCCATTTATATCTACGTTAAGTCGTATTTGTCGGATGCTTATTTCTCTATTTTCTGTGTCCAAATAAAGTCTTGTTTCTCCTTTAAACATACATTTGCGCAGTGTTTCTTTCATAAGGGAATGAGCGATACATAATGCAATCCAATTAATAATATCCCTTTTAACAGAAATATGTATCATCTAAAGTGACCCTAGGCCTAGGATCTATTAGTATATGTTTTTCTAACACATACACTAAGTACTAGCTAGAGGAAGCATTTCCCGATTGACGGCTGCGTGTGCAAGTGTCATTTAGGCTGGAAACGTTGTAGTAAAGATCACAGGTTCATGTGTAACACACCTTTCTGTCGCACTTTAAAAATGTGGATAGAGTTTCCGCCTTAGACAAATTGGAATATTCAAAATATTCCGCCCCGCCTGCTTGCAGTGGAAGTTTTACCTCGACCAACGTCGGTATATTGTTGGAGCGTTCGGAGAAGTGGTCGCCTGGTATGGTCATGAATGTCACAAAAATGCCAAGTATGGTCGTTAGGGTAGCCTCGGTCTCGTTTGTGACCTTCTTCACGAACAAAATGGCGTCGCCCGTTGAAGCAACGTGGCAACAAACACTTATGATTAGAACTATATTCCAGTTTAGTTGTTAGCGGTTATCTTCTTGAAGGGATACATAAGTTTTATAACCGTTGATTGTATTATATTGAAATAACGTAAAGTAACATAAAGTCCTCGCGAATTGCGTACCATTACCATCTCCTGTATGGGTTCAAAGGATCGCGTACTGTAGCTACAGGCACCGAGTTAGATATATTGAGCTTGTAGAGGAACGCCATCTACCGACTTGGAACTGTATAATGTTTTTTTCACGATCGCAACTCGTACTGTCTTGGACAAAAATGGATTGAATGACATCAAACTTGCTCCATTGACATTATGAATCGAAGGATGGCAATCTTTCATAAGAGTTCAATCATTTTGACCTGCAAAGAGATTTACTTTTAATCATAATATCTCAAACGTATAGGGTACAGTTAAAGCACCATTTAAAGGATCAACAGACTATATCCCAGCTTGGAGTAAAATACTTAAATACAAACATTAATGATATGTACCTTTTCTTCCATGGAAGGACATAAAGATACAATCAGATCCCCTCACTAACCATCTTGCAGAGACTTGGCTGGTCTGAAAGCAAAGTAGAAAACAATAGAAGGAATGAAATGAGATGCAAGCATTGGCATTTGTTTTTAACTTGTATTTTTGATGTTGATATATTGTAACAAGTTTCCTTTATCAATATCTTATAAATAAATAGGCTCACTCACTGTGGGTTTTGCACGTATTGTCACTGACGCTTTTGCCCTTACACACCAACACCATCATGCGACATGGGTTATACTGCAAGTGCTTCGGAGTATCTTTATATTCTACTTGCACGAAATGCGTACACGATTTACACCAGTCAAGAAAACAGCAGACAAAGGCCATCTCCAAACGTTAAAGTGGCCTTCGTAGTCTAGCTTGTATTGAAAATCAATGAAGGACTTTTCATTTGCCACTGTCTCTCATAAATCCCCAAGTGCTGTATGTAGAGGCATTAGATAGATGTATTGAATAGACTCTTGTTACCCTTTTACTATCTAAACCCCTGCAATCAGTCTACGCCATGACTGTGCAAAAGACATGACAGTGCAGTACATTAGTATACTGTACAGTAAGAGAACTATTGCCACCGACAATGTAGGGATAGAACGCTGAAAACTTCTAGTGAAGACAGTGAAATTCATACAGATCAGAGTGTACCGAGAAGATGCCAGATTAAGACAAAAAAGTAACTTAGCATAAAAAAATTTAAAAAAAGCAAGTTGTAGAAGATGTAGAAAGGAATCACCTTACATAGATGTTGAAATGCCTCAACTTTGCAGAATTCTGGCCTTCATGATCAAGCAAATAGTCCTTGCTCAACACCAGAGAAACACGAAGTTAAAGCAGCTTTACGTAAGATTCACGATTTGCCTGATTCAACAAGACAAGTGCAGATTGTAGAATGCATGTCTCACTACGCTGAAGCAACGCGTACTGAAAACAAAGGTAACTAACGCGATACGATTATAAATTCTACAGCCTATTTTGTCTCCAAACTAATTTTAGGTTATGAATTAGAATATCAGCCGTTGAATGTTCACATTGAGAGTGATATACTAAGTATCGTGACAAACTGTTAAATACTTTTCATGTTTGAGACAGGGTGTGTAGAAAACTGATCTTTATAGCAGCTGGAATATAAAAGACTAGATTTCTCATATAACTGTTTCCAATGTCATAGTTTCCATCTACCATTTCTTGCAGTCGGTAACTACAAGCCTATATCTGACTAGTTCAGAAAAGTTTCACCCAAATACTGAAAATAATACCGTCTATTCAAAGTTTTGTTAAAGCGGACTCATAGCGTAGTATATAACAACGGATTTGGAAAAGGTCCCATCTATACACAAACATAAACAAACTCGTTTATTATAAGCGATGCATTTAGATGATTACAACAGCACGTAGCTCGTCACAATTGTTCCATGTAATCCAACACGTGGTCTTCCTGGAAGAGAAAAGATGCAACACGAATCACAGGTCATAGAAAAACGTAAGGCAGAAAGTAATAAAAAACTATAACTCCCCTATTGTGGAACATTTAAGGTACCTTTTCGTGGAGCTTAATCAAACAAGAAATCTTTGAGGGAGTCAAGTGACAAGTAAGCTTGTTAAGAAATATGTAGGTCATATTTTGTGCAATTTGAAAATACGAGAACTCACCACAAAACACTCAAAACACATGTGTTGTCAGCATTGTCACGTGCATATGACATTATAGCCAATGCCAAAGACAAAAACAATAGACCTTTGTAGGATCTATATTCCTGAATGCAACTCAACAAAATACACTGAGATGTCCTGACTCGACTATCATTGTTATGGATACTGAAAATTAGATGTCTAAAGTACACAATGTGCAGACTGTACATATCCTGTAAGCCAAGTGGTCAAACCGAGCGAAAGTTCCACGAAAAGTGTGCTACTTTGTAACCTAACAAGCATGATTTACATTCCATGACATGAGAGCAGCATACCGTGCCATCATAACCTGACACAGGATCTACCTCAGTTCAGACAGTTCACATTCTTACCAGTACAGTTGGTAGGAAATTGATCTGCTCATATTTAATATTCATAACCCACATCCATGCTCTTCACTTGCTCAGAGTATGCCAACAAAAAAAACTGTACTCCAGGAAAGCAAACAGAGCAATGTGAGAAGAAGACCAGGAACAATAGACGTACAAGAAACTATTGTTGTTTTCAATGAATATTAAAAAATTATTGTATCGTTGGGGTGGCAGCAGGCATCCAAAAAGTATTAACTTGACTACAGCAAGTATAAAATACACTTAAAACGTCCCCATTGTGCTTGATACTGGATGTCAGCAGCTGCCTTGGTAGCTACAGCAAGCTTCAGGTCATTTGCAGGATAGATCCGTCAGTTTGGTCCGATTCAGATCCTTACGCAGCCTGTTTGTTGGTTAGACGATTCAGTTTCAGATGCATGTCACAGCTTCAGATGAAAGATGTCATCGCTTGACAAGATATTACTGTGGCTGTGGAAGGCATAGGAAAATGTGAAAAGAATGGTATGAATGCGGAACACACACGCTTTGATACATCGATCAGTACAACATTCCGCCGTGGGAACTCACATGCCGATCAATGAACCAACAATTGACCTTGAAGATCAACCATTCAGAAATAGCATCCACTGGTTACAACTGGCTATGTCATCTGATACACACATCATCTAAAAACTAAACTGTTCCCGGGCGTCTTATGTATCTCATGCTGTCAACTTGAAATCTAATTAAATGACTTGTAATTATTCTTAAGCTGTTCATGTGATTAACTACAAAAATAGTCCCTTTTCTCTGCCGTACGAGTATGTTTCTGTTGGTGCAAGTTGCACATCGTTGTCACAAGGCAGAGCTATGTTCTGTAAAAACAATCTGGTTAAGAGCTATCAAACCTGCTGCATTTAATGTAGACAATTCATATGTAACCGTAAAACCTTTGCAACAGGCAAGAAAATAGATATGTGTACATTCTGCTTTCAAGAGTAATGACACAATGTATCCTCACCATCACAGATTTAAGTTGTAATCACACCTGACAATCCTGTATGATACGCTTCAGATTTAGTAGGGTTTTCTTTCAGCTACATTAATACCGAAGAAAAACGAAGCGTTCTGTGGCTTTCAATTGAGATAAAGGTTTCAATCAAATGGCTGCTTCAGAAAACGAAACCTCATGGAATTCGAACCTGATGGCGTTGGCAAAATATTTATATCTGATTGAAACAAAATACGTTGACTAGTGATAGGGTATCAGACGACTGTCCATGATATATAGCAAACGTTTTGCCACGTTTAAAAGGAATGTCTTTTTTGTTTGGAGATATAATGGTTATATGTAAATGATAGCACACCTTGTTGCCTTGTAAATTAGAAAATTTAATGAAATATACTGAAATTTTGAAAACAAAGTAGAATTTCAAATATCTTTAGACCAGTGATAGTCATCCTATCCCCCTCCATTACATGACCCACCCTATGCGTGACTATAGATATACCCTGCAGGACAAAATGATACTTTCAATAAAGCCTTTATGGTTTAAAATAAGCCTGGTATGTATATGCGAAAACGACACTCCCGAATAATTTTACCACGACCGTGACGTTGTGGCGCTCCCAATGATAATACCAGACAAGAATTGCTTGCCATATACGGGGGTAACTTCTGTGAAAAAAGTTCTTATTTAGTACTGGGCGTAGGCACGGAAATGTGATATGTAAATGTTCAGACAGTTTAAAAGGACGACCACAGACTGTGATGATCACCCATAGCTCCAGGCATCTAACTGAAGGTCTCGAACGTTAAGCAGGTACGTTTGTCTAACAGATCTATATGGGACATTTGACTTTATTGAATTGCATTGTAACTGCAGCATGTATAACAGAATATATAAGCCTAGCAAACATTCAAACAATGCACTCTTGTTGACTTATTTTTTCAAGTAACGAACAACAAATTACAGTAAGAGACGGCAGAACATAAACATTATGATAAAAGCATATCTGTATCACTGATGCTCAACTGCTTGGACACGCCTTGATAAAATTTGCTTGCAGCCAACGAAATCTTTGAACAAAGAATGATCTTGTTTTAAATTTTGTAATCAGCATGGCCATCTGCAACAGTTGTTGCGAAATTTACCTTAAGGTCTTCAAAGTCGATCAAGCCATGCACTAAGATCTATGTTAAAGATGCTAACTACTGGCTAATTAAAGCGGGTATTTCTTTGGAGCTGCTGCACGTTGGCAACCTCGCTGTGGTCGAACAATTGGACAGAGCACTCAACGTATTTTCTATACAGAAAAACGGAAGCTTTCTACATGCTGTTGCCTTTTTAATCATATTGCATGATACGTCCTTTATGAAGTCAAGGGTAACAAAAACTTCAATTCCGGACAAAGACTCCAGCGTAACGCAGTCCAGTTACCCGATTAAGATAAGGTTTTGTCAGAAACGATTGACTTGTAAAACACGTTATAATATCACCAACCTTTCTGGTGTGAAAGGCAGATTTTCATATAGATATATAAGTAACGTTTGAATGTCTGTAACAGTCCGCTTTATTTTCCTTGCACAGAACCTATACTAAACCGTCAACATGTCCGACGAAGAGGAGGAAGCTACTCCCCTGGTCTGCGACAATGGCTCCGGACTCGTCAAAGCTGGCTTCGCCGGCGACGACGCCCCAAGGGCTGTCTTCCCATCCATCGTCGGCCGCCCAAGGCATCAGGGCGTGATGGTCGGTATGGGTCAGAAGGACGCCTACGTGGGTGACGAGGCTCAGAGCAAGAGGGGTATCCTCACTCTAAAGTACCCCATCGAGCACGGCATCGTCACCAACTGGGACGATATGGAGAAGATCTGGCACCACACCTTCTACAACGAGCTGCGTATCGCCCCCGAGGAGAACCCCTGCCTGCTGACAGAGGCTCCCCTGAACCCCAAGGCCAACAGGGAAAAGATGACCCAGGTAAGCATTCTCCTCCTGTCAATGATTTCTGCTTTGTCACTTTAGTCCCTCCCATAAAACTAAAACAGATAGAATGTTTCATCAGGTTCAAGACAGTGCATCATGTCTGGCAATCTTTCCCACAGATCATGTTCGAGACCTTCAACTCTCCTGCCATGTACGTCTGCATCCAAGCTGTCCTGTGCCTGTACGCTTCCGGTCGTACGACTGGTATCGTGCTGGACTCCGGCGATGGTGTTTCCCACACTGTGCCCATCTATGAGGGCTACTGTATGCCTCACGCCATCCTTCGTCTGGACCTGGCCGGCCGTGAGCTGACCAACTACCTGATGAGGGTCATGTGCGACCGTGGCTATGCCTTCGTCACCACCGGTTGGTGTGATTCTAATATCAGATTAGCATTATAGAAGATATCTCATTATTTCCCGTTCAACTGTTTTAGATATTTACCCTTTCTATAGCAAACGGCTGGATAAGCTCCACCTCCCTTACTCTAAAGTCTAAACAATTCCATCTTTCTCTAAACCAGCCGAGCGCGAGATCGTCCGTGACATCAAGGAGAAGCTGGGCTACGTCGCCCTGGACTTCGAGCAGGAGATGTTGACGGCAGCTACCTCCACCTCTCTGGAGAAGAGCTACGAGCTGCCTGATGGACAGGTCATCACCATCGGCAACGAGAGGTTCCGCTGCGCTGAGGCTCTCTTCCAGCCTTCCTTCCTGGGTACGTCTAAGAATTCTTTATAACAAGAATATTTCTTTGTGAACACTTTCGGTGGCTTGTATGTCTTGTGTCCTCACCTACTTTATTTCAACTGTCTGACAATTTTCCAACTGTTCTAACAATTGTCCACTTTGCGGTTGTCTCAATAAGGTATGGAGTCTGCTGGTGTTCATGAGACCGTCTACAACAGCATCATGAAGTGCGACATCGACGTCCGTAAGGACCTGTACGCCAACAACGTCCTGTCCGGTGGCACCACCATGTTCCCTGGCATCGGTGACCGTATGCAGAAGGAGATGGTAGCTCTGGCTCCCACAACCATGAAGATCAAGATCATCGCTCCCCCAGAGAGGAAGTACTCCTGCTGGATCGGTGGCTCTATCTTGGCTTCCCTGTCCACCTTCGCAGCCATGTGGATCAAGAAGTCCGAGTACGACGAAGCTGGCCCAGCCATTGTCCACCGCAAGTGCTTCTAAATGGATAGAACAGCCTTCGTTTCTTGTCCTTTTTGCACTGTGTTTGTATTACGTTGTATTCCGGGAGTCACTGTGACTAAATAAAAACACAGCAAAGTTTATCAATATATTTTGCACTGTTGTGGTTGAAAGTCTTTTGTTACTGGGACCAGTTGAATCTACTGTCATAGAAGAGTGGTGAGTAAAGGTGCAGTTGTTGGAGCTATTGGATCATGTCTGGTGTTGTAGAGTACGTGGATGTCACAGAGTGGGACGGGGTCGTAGAAATAGATTGTAGAAAACTGATTCATATTGAAAACCATATATGCCGTGATTCGATATTTTTTGTGTGAATTTGAACTGCCATTTGTATCTGTGATAGGTGGTACTTGTCGGACGCTTATTTCTCTGCTTTGTGTTCCCAAATAAAGTCTTTTCTCTCAATTGAACATACATTTCAGCAGTGTTTCTTTGGTAAGAGGATTTGCCATAATGCAATCCAATGAATAATATCTCATTTAACAGAAATAGACATCATCTATAGCAACCCTAGGATGTAATAGTATACGTTTCTTAACAAAACATTCCGCCCGCCTGCTTGCAGTGGAAGTTTAACTTCGACCAACGACGGCATATTGTTGGAGCGTTCGGAGAAATGACCGCCTGGTATGGTCATGAATGTCACAAAAATGCAAAGATTGGTCGTTAGGGTAGCCTCGGTCTCGTTGTGACCTTCTCCACGGACAATATGGCGTCGCCCGTTGAGAACTACACAAAAAGATTATAACTAAGTTATAAACCAAGGTATAACCAAGGTATGACCAAGGTATGACCAAGGTATGACCAAGGTATGACCAAGGTATGAGCAAGGTATGACTAACGTATGACCAAGATATGACCAAGGTATGACCAAGGTATGGCCAAGGTATGACCAAGGTATGACCAAGGTATGACCAAGGTATGACCAAGGTATGACCAAGGTATGGCCAAGGTATGACCAAGGTATGACCAAGGTATGACCAAGGTATGGCCAAGGTATGGCCAAGGTATGACCAAGGTATGACCAAGGTATGGCCAAGGTATGACCAAGGTATGACCAAGGTATGGCCAAGGTATGGCCAAGGTATGGTCAAGGTATGGCCAAGGTATGGCCAAGGTATGACCAAGGTATGACCAAGGTATGACCAAGGTATGACCAAGGTATGACCAAGGTATGACCAAGGTATGGCCAAGGTATGACCAAGGTATGGCCAAGGTATGACCAAGGTATGACCAAGGTATGACCAAGGTATGACCAAGGTATGACCAAGGTATGACCAAGGTATGACCAAGGTATGACCAAGGTATGACCAAGGTATGACCAAGGTATGACCAAGGTATGACCAAGGTATGACCAAGGTATGGCCAAGGTATGACCAAGGTATGGCCAAGGTATGACCAAGGTATGACCAAGGTATGGCCAAGGTATGACCAAGGTATGACCAAGGTATGACCAAGGT
>NC_049992.1:13631508-13632567 GCF_000003815.2 Branchiostoma floridae | reverse complement strand
TATCCTCACTCTAAAGTACCCGATCGAGCACGGCATCGTCACCAACTGGGACGATATGGAGAAGATCTGGCACCACACCTTCTACAACGAGCTGCGTATCGCCCCCGAGGAGAACCCCTGCCTGCTGACAGAGGCTCCCCTGAACCCCAAGGCCAACAGGGAAAAGATGACCCAGGTAAGCATTCTCCTCCTGTCAATGATTTCTGCTTTGTCACTTTAGTCCCTCCCATAAAACTAAAACAGATAGAATGTTTCATCAGGTTCAAGACAGTGCATCATGTCTGGCAATCTTTCCCACAGATCATGTTCGAGACCTTCAACTCTCCTGCCATGTACGTCTGCATCCAAGCTGTCCTGTGCCTGTACGCTTCCGGTCGTACGACTGGTATCGTGCTGGACTCCGGCGATGGTGTTTCCCACACTGTGCCCATCTATGAGGGCTACTGTATGCCTCACGCCATCCTTCGTCTGGACCTGGCCGGCCGTGAGCTGACCAACTACCTGATGAGGGTCATGTGCGACCGTGGCTATGCCTTCGTCACCACCGGTTGGTGTGATTCTAATATCAGATTAGCATTATAGAAGATATCTCATTATTTCCCGTTCAACTGTTTTAGATATTTACCCTTTCTATAGCAAACGGCTGGATAAGCTCCACCTCCCTTACTCTAAAGTCTAAACAATTCCATCTTTCTCTAAACCAGCCGAGCGCGAGATCGTCCGTGACATCAAGGAGAAGCTGGGCTACGTCGCCCTGGACTTCGAGCAGGAGATGTTGACGGCAGCTACCTCCACCTCTCTGGAGAAGAGCTACGAGCTGCCTGATGGACAGGTCATCACCATCGGCAACGAGAGGTTCCGCTGCGCTGAGGCTCTCTTCCAGCCTTCCTTCCTGGGTACGTCTAAGAATTCTTTATAACAAGAATATTTCTTTGTGAACACTTTCGGTGGCTTGTATGTCTTGTGTCCTCACCTACTTTATTTCAACTGTCTGACAATTTTCCAACTGTTCTAACATTGTCCACTTTGACGTTGTCTCAATAAGGTATGGAGTCTGCT
>NC_049992.1:13630096-13631230 GCF_000003815.2 Branchiostoma floridae | reverse complement strand
TGGCCCAGCCATTGTCCACCGCAAGTGCTTCTAAATGGATAGAACAGCCTTCGTTTCTTGTCCTTTTTGCACTGTGTTTGCATTACGTTGTATTCCGGGAGTCACTGTGACTAAATAAAAACACAGCAAAGTTTATCAATATATTTTGCACTGTTGTGGTTGAAAGTCTTTTGTTACTGGGACCAGTTGAATCTACTGTCATAGAAGAGTGGTGAGTAAAGGTGCAGTTGTTGGAGCTATTGGATCATGTCTGGTGTTGTAGAGTACGTGGATGTCACAGAGTGGGACGGGGTCGTAGAAATAGATTGTAGAAAACTGATTCATATTGAAAACCATATATGCCGTGATTCGATATTTTTTGTGTGAATTTGAACTGCCATTTGTATCTGTGATAGGTGGTACTTGTCGGACGCTTATTTCTCTGCTTTGTGTTCCCAAATAAAGTCTTTTCTCTCAATTGAACATACATTTCAGCAGTGTTTCTTTGGTAAGAGGATTTGCCATAATGCAATCCAATGAATAATATCTCATTTAACAGAAATAGACATCATCTATAGCAACCCTAGGATGTAATAGTATACGTTTCTTAACAAAACATTCCGCCCGCCTGCTTGCAGTGGAAGTTTAACTTCGACCAACGACGGCATATTGTTGGAGCGTTCGGAGAAATGACCGCCTGGTATGGTCATGAATGTCACAAAAATGCAAAGTATGGTCGTTAGGGTAGCCTCGGTCTCGTGTGTGACCTTCTCCACGGACAAAATGACGTCGCCCGTTGAACACTACACAAAAAGATAATGACTAAGTTATAATCCAAGGTAGGACCAAGGTATGACCAAGGTATGACCAAGGTATGACCAAGGTATGACCAAGGTATGGCCAAGGTATGACCAAGGTATGACCAAGGTGTAGCCAAGGTATGACCAACGTATGACCAAGGTATGACCTAGGTATTGCCCAGGTATGACCAAGGTATGTCCAAGGTATGTCCAAGGTATGACCAAGGTATGACCAGGGTATGTCCAAGGTATGACTAAGATATGACCAAGGTATGACCAAGGTATGACCAAGGTATGACCAAGGTATGACTAAGGTATGACCAAGGTATGACCAAGGTATGTCAAGGTATGTCAA
>NC_049992.1:13628472-13628710 GCF_000003815.2 Branchiostoma floridae | reverse complement strand
CAAGGTATGAACATGGTATAACCAAGGTATGTCCAAGGTATGGTCAAGGTATGATCAAGGTATGATCAAGGTATGACCAAGGTATGTCCAAGGTATGGCCAAGGTATGATCAAGGTATGATCAAGGTATTGCCAAGGTATGACCAAGGTAGGCCAAGGTATGACCAAGGTATGACCAAGGTATGACCTAGCTCTCACCAAGGTATGAGCAAGGTCTGACCAATGTTATGGCCAAGGAA
>NC_049992.1:13626004-13627050 GCF_000003815.2 Branchiostoma floridae | reverse complement strand
CCGTGGTCTTCCTGGAAGAGGAAGGATGCAACACGAATCAGAGGCCCTCATAGAGACGCAAAGTGGAGACTACTATGCCCCCCCCCCTCCTCCATTGTGGAACATTTAAGTTAACTTTTCGTACAGTTAAACCAGCTAGAGGTCTTTAAGAACACTTAAGTGACAAGTAACCATGTTAAGAAGTATGTAGCATACTATTAGGTGCAATACATGGCCTGGCTTCACAATCTAAAGCAACTCACACAAAACACTTGAAAAGCATCTGTATTGTCAGCGTTGTCGCATGCATGTGGCATTATAGCTAATGCCAAAAACAACAGAACTTTGTAGAATTTATACTCCTGAGTGAAACTCAACAAAAAACATCGAGATGTCCTGACTCAACTATCACTGTTATGGATACTGAGAATTAGATGTCTAAACGTACAAAATGTGCCGACTGTACTATCCTGTGCGCCATGTTATGGTCAAACCGAGCGAAAGTTCCACGAAAAGTGTGCTACTTTGTAACCTAACAAGCAAGATTTACATTCCATTACATGAGAGCAGCATATCGTGCCATTACAACTTGACACAGGATCTAGGTCAGTTCAGACAGTTCAAATTCTTACCAGTACAGTTGCTAGGATATTCATCTGTTCACGGCCGCTTGGTGCGTTGGTACACCCGATCCCTCGATCTCGGAAGTTAAGCAACGCGCGGTCCGGACAGTGCTTGGATGGGGGACCAACCAAGGACGTCCGGATTGCTGTAGCCTCACGAAGCTTTCCACGATTTAAATCGTCTTCCGGGAGGGACGTAAAACGGGGGTCCCGTGCTCGAGGAGGTGCCTCGACCACGATAAGCAGCCTCATTACTCAACACATTGTGTACCTACTGGCTGGCAATACACCAGATATTATTATTATTATATAATCGCGTGCTCAGAATCTGCCCAATAAAACTGTACGTATACTCCCAACATGAGAGTAATGTGAAAATAAGACCAGACACCACAGAAGTACCATAACTATTGTTGTTTTTAATGAATACCAAAAGTTATGTTT
>NC_049992.1:13598421-13625234 GCF_000003815.2 Branchiostoma floridae | reverse complement strand
ATGGCCAAGGTATGACCAAGGTATGACCAAGGTATGACCAAGGTATTGACCAAGGTACGACGAAGGTACGACCAAGGTATGACCAAGGTATGACCGAGGTATGACCAAGGTATGACCGAGGTATGACCAAGGTATGACCAAGGTATGACCAAGGTATGAACGAGGTATGAACGAGGTATGTACGAGGTAGGTATGAGGAAGGTATGACCAAGGTATGACCAAGGTATGACCAAGGTATGAACCAAGGTATGACCAAGGTATGACCAAGGAATGACAAGGTATGACCAAGGTATGACCAAGGTATGACCAAGGTATGACCAAGGTATGGCCAAGGTATGGCCAAGGTATGACCAAGGTATGACCAAGGTATGACCAAGGTATGACCAAGGCATGACCAAGGTATGACCAATGTATGACCAAGGTATGACCAAGGTATGGCCAAGGTATGAACAAGGTATGGCCAAGGTATGACCAAGGTATGACCAAGGTATGACCAAGGTATGACCAAGTTATGACCAAGGTATGGCCATGGTATGACCAAGGTATGACCAAGGTATGACAAACTCTACCAGATCAACATGAGACAAGCCCTATATTTTGCAACAGATGGTGAGGATTGTCACAGCTACATAAACACTGATAACAAAGTCTGATATAAACTACATGATGTAAAAAGAAATCGGCGAAACAAAGCTAAACCTGTCATTTCCTCAGAGATTCTTCACTCAAAAGTTCTTTCCCTTTATTTATAAATCATTATCTGTTCTTCTTTGCAACTGCCTTGGTGTCACACAATACTCGTTCTATACAGGAGAATTTTTATAGTTTTAATTAAAATTTATCTAGTACCTAAACTATTTGTTTAAAAATTCCCTAAAGAATCTTGAATCATGTAAAAACAGGTCAACCTCAAACTGCAATTGTTACAATTGCTTTGAAAACCATTCTTACTGTCTTAAGTACCTTTTATCTATCAAATCTATCCCTGACTGCGTTTCAAGTAGAAAGAAACTTAAGAGTATATAATCCTTAAAGAAATTACAGATATATTTTTGTTTGGCCAGCTTACCTGTAGTACATTTCACTCTACAGAAAGAAAGCACAATATTGTCTGAAGCAACACGCAATGAAAGTGAAGAAAACTAACGCCATGAGAGTATGAATATTCCAGCCTATTCTGTCTCCAGACTAATTTTAGGTTATGAATTAGAATACCAGCCGTTGAAAGTTCACATTGAGAGTGATATACTGAGTATCGTGACGAACTGTTATATACTTTTCATATTTGACACGGGGTGAGTAGAAAACTGATCTTTACAGCAGCTGGAATATAAAAGACTAGATTTCTCATATAACTGTTTTCAATGACATGGTTTCCGTCTACTATTTCTTGCAGTCAGAAACTAATACCGAAAGACTACCGTCTGTTTAAAGTTGTGTTAAAGAGGACTCAGAGCATGGCATGCAACAAATCATTTGAAAAAAAAAACTTTCCCTTCCACAACTATACATAAACATTCACACCTTTTGCAAGCAATGCATTTAGATGATTACAATAGCACGTAGCTCGTCACAATTGTGCCATGTAATCCAACACGTGGTCTTCCTGGAAGAGGAAGGATGCAACACGAATCAGAGGTAATGGAAAGACGCAAAGTGGAGACTACTATGCCCCCCCCCCTCCCCCATTGTGGAACATTTAAGTTAACTTTTCGTACAGTTAAACCAGCTAGAGGTCTTTAAGAACACTTAAGTGACAAGTAACCATGTTAAGAAGTATGTAGCATACTATTAGGTGCAATACATGGCCTGGCTTCACAATCTAAAGCAACTCACACAAAACACTTGAAAAGCATCTGTATTGTCAGCGTTGTCGCATGCATGTGGCATTATAGCTAATGCCAAAAACAACAGAACTTTGTAGAATTTATACTCCTGAGTGAAACTCAACAAAAAACATCGAGATGTCCTGACTCAACTATCACTGTTATGGATACTGAGAATTAGATGTCTAAACGTACAAAATGTGCCGACTGTACTATCCTGTGCGCCATGTTATGGTCAAACCGAGCGAAAGTTCCACGAAAAGTGTGCTACTTTGTAACCTAACAAGCAAGATTTACATTCCATTACATGAGAGCAGCATATCGTGCCATTACAACTTGACACAGGATCTAGGTCAGTTCAGACAGTTCAAATTCTTACCAGTACAGTTGCTAGGATATTCATCTGTTCACGGCCGCTTGGTGCGTTGGTACACCCGATCCCTCGATCTCGGAAGTTAAGCAACGCGCGGTCCGGACAGTGCTTGGATGGGGGACCAACCAAGGACGTCCGGATTGCTGTAGCCTCACGAAGCTTTCCACGATTTAAATCGTCTTCCGGGAGGGACGTAAAACGGGGGTCCCGTGCTCGAGGAGGTGCCTCGACCACGATAAGCAGCCTCATTACTCAACACATTGGGTACCTACTGGCTGGCAATACACCAGATATTATTATTATTATATAATCGCGTGCTCAGAATCTGCCAATAAAAACTGTACGTATACTCCAACAATGAGAGTAATGTGACCATAAGACCAGACACAACAGAAGTACAATAAACTATTGTTGTTTTTAATGAATACCAAAAAGTTAATGTTTCGTTGGGGTGGCATCAGGTATTCTTAAAGTACGAACCTGACTATAGTAAGTGCAAAATACACTTAGAATACCCCCCAGTGTGTTTGATACTAGATATCAGCAGCTGCCTCAGCAGCAAGCTTTCAGACATTTGCTTTTATTAGCTCAGATTTATAGCCATGTGTGGAATATAGCTTTACATACTCTTCATGACAATATGAAACAGTTAAATGAAACGTTACACTCTAGAGTGATACTAACAAGTAGAAAGTCATCGCTGAAAATAAACATGGAATGCATGATGGTCAAACACACCCATGAACTTAACATTAAACTTCAACGGGGGCGGCTAACTGTGCTGTTATAAATCTCAACCAAGGACCTGGTTGGCTGACATCATCCTATAACTAACGAAAAACCATATTTGGGAGCAACTTCCTTGAATGACCCGTTGTTTTTGGCTACTGCGCCCATGCAGTAGCGCTTAAATAGAGCTCCAGTAGGTGTACGTTTTACCACACGCTACAAGCTGTCGGGTCATCCCTGTTGCCTTCGGACAAGGTAAGAGGGCTCTTTCCTTTTTCACTGCTGGTGTACTACTTCTACGCAACAGTTCTGTTTTTGCTTCAGGATTTAAAAAAACGTATACGTATCACAAAAGAGGGAGTACAATTGACATGATACTTCCAGCTTTTCTAACTCGAAAAATTCTTTATGAGAATCAAATTTAAATCTGTATGTAGCAATTTTAACTCAGCCAAATGTAGGCAACAGTTGTTCCATGCTCGATACCATGATACAAACACAACAAACACACTAATCCTTTGTTACTATTCTATTGTCAGACGTACTCAGATAATAAATCAACATGTCTGAAGAAGAGGAGGAAGCTACTCCCCTGGTTGTTGACAATGGCTCCGGACTGGTCAAGGCTGGCTTCGCCGGCGACGACGCGCCCAGGGCAGTCTTCCCATCCATCGTCGGCCGCCCAAGGCATCAGGGCGTGATGGTCGGTATGGGTCAGAAGGACGCCTACGTGGGTGACGAGGCTCAGAGCAAGAGGGGTATCCTGACCCTGAAGTACCCAGTCGAGCACGGCATCGTCACCAACTGGGACGATATGGAGAAGGTCTGGCACCACACCTTCTACAACGAGCTGCGTATCGCCCCCGAAGAACACCCAAGCCTCCTTACTGAAGCTCCTTTGAACCCGAAGGCCAACAGGGAAAAGATGACCCAGGTTTTTGATTTTGTATCGATTCAATCAGCCACCGACAAAATGTATAACATGATTTTAATACATAAATTGAAATGATTTATCATATGAGAATACCATCATTTTATGTATGCATGTATTCAAAATCTTGCATTCGATATGAAGAAGCAATTCTGTCAGAATTCTTCTCTGATTTCGTCCTTCAAACAAAAATCTCTTCCCCACAGATCATGTTCGAGACCTTTAATGCCCCCGCCATGTACGTGTGCATCCAAGCCGTCCTCTCCCTCTACGCTTCCGGTCGTACCACTGGAATCGTGCTGGACTCCGGCGATGGTGTTTCTCACGTGGTACCGATCTATGAGGGTTACTGTATGCCTCATGCCATCCTCCGTCTGGACCTGGCCGGCCGTGAGCTGACCAACTACCTGATGAGAGTCATGTGTGACCGGGGCTACTCCTTTGTAACTACGGGTAGGTGCAGAAGATAGTTTATCATAACCATCGACACGATTAAACATTCCTTTTTATTAAAGACAATGGCTGATAAATCCCACTAGATTTTCTATAAACAATTCCACCTTTCCCGAAAACAGCCGAGCGTGAGATTGTCCGTGACATCAAGGAGAAGCTGGGCTACGTCGCCCTGGACTTCGAGCAGGAGATGTTGACGGCAGCCACCTCCACCTCTCTGGAGAAGAGCTACGAGCTGCCTGATGGACAGGTCATCACCATCGGCAACGAGAGGTTCCGCTGCGCGGAGGCTCTCTTCCAGCCTTCCTTCCTGGGTAAGTAACATTAAAGTTCCCTCTCAAAGTTGACACTGACTCAGCTAAATGTGGTGATAGTAATTGTCTGTGGCGACCCAGAGCTCTATCTATTAGGGAATACTTCTCGTATTTAATGACTTCAGTACATCAATGCTGTTGTCCGACATGACGATTAAACTCTGTTGCTATCGATAGGTATGGAAACGGCTGGCGTCCATGAAACCACATACAACTGCATCATGAAGTGCGACATCGACGTCCGTAAGGACCTGTACGCCAACAATGTCCTGTCCGGCGGCACCACCATGTTCCCTGGCATCGGTGACCGTATGCAGAAGGAGATGGTGGCCCTTGCCCCCAGCACCATGAAGATCAAGATCATCGCTCCTCCCGAGAGGAAGTACTCCGTGTGGATCGGCGGGTCCATCCTGGCCTCCCTGTCCACCTTCCAGCAGATGTGGATCACCAAGGCTGAGTACGATGAGGCCGGTCCCGCCATCGTTCATCGCAAATGCTTCTAATCTCTCCATAATCTTATTCTTATCATAACATTTAGTGAAGCAACATTCATGTCGATGAGTTGTTTTTAGATATTGAAAGACTTTGGGTTGTAGATGTTTTGTCAGCACATTTGTGATCTGTACGGAGAGTATTGGGACCAGGCAAACGTGAAACATCACCAACAGAAGAAAGACATACGGGCGAGAATATCAAGATAGCAAAAGATGGTAGTTTGTGGGTAACAGCGTCGGGAGTGAAGTGTGCACGTGATGTGTAGAAAAGAGAAAGCTTGTGGAATTAGAGAACGCTTCTTTATAAATTTATATAAAAGTAGAAATTTTGTCATCGTTATCCCCTTACTGTTGTCTGAAGACTAACTGGTACAGGGGTTCTAATGAACGTTATGTTTGACTATATATGCCATGTTAATTTGTTGCAGCAAGTGCTCACTAATACTGTGATCAGAACTTGCAATATGAGATTAAACATTGTCATCATTGTTTACAACCTGATCTGTCCATCTCTTGTCGCTTGATTTTCATTTAATCCTGAAGGTTATAGCAAATGATAACGGAGCGTGATTTTCCCCCTACCCTTTCAAAAATAACCAGATACATGTATTTTCACATTGATATAAAATAAGCCATTGCGTATGAACGGAAATGAGATGAAGTAGTATCATGACTATGGCATGTGCTGTATGTCAGTCACGAATCTGCACACAAATTACTGTAACAGACGGCCATCCCCCATACTATCTCTAGTAACAAAGGCTATCTTTTTTCTTTGATCGGTAACGTTAACCAGTACTTCTGGTCATATGTGCAAGTCATTTAGGCAGAGATGACAAAAACAAGATGGAAGATATTGAGTGAAACATTTTGTGTAGATTAATGACCACATACTACATGTAGTTGTAAAAGACTTGTATTATCTGAATAGTTGGAGGATTTCCCTTCACAGTCTATGTTATAATTGAGGTCGGATGCAAAATACTCAAGCTAGTAGACACGGCTCATGATAACATAACAGTCCATACATTGAAAACACCTCTTAGATAATGTAAAACTCTGATCAGATTCCGGTCATTTGTTGGATAGATCCGTCAGTTTGGGCCGATTCTTACGTAGCCTGTTTCTTCGTTAGACGATTCAGTTTCAGATGCATGTCACAGCTTCAGATGAAAGATGTCATCGCTTGACAAGATATTACTGTGGCTGTGGAAGGCATAGGAAAATGTGGCAAGAATGGCATGAATGCCGAACAGACATGCTGGGATATATTGATCAGTGCATGCAACATTCTGGGGTGAGAACTGACATGCCGAGCAATGAACCAACAATTGACCTTGAAGTTCGAAGATCAACAACCATTCTGAAATAACATCCACTGGTTACAACTGTCTGTGTCATCTGATACACACATCATCTGCTAAACTGTTCCCGGGCGCACGGACACGTTAATATCTCGTGAACGGCTCTTAATTAATCTTGTGCTGCTCATAAGACTGTTAAACTACACAAAGAGTCCATTTTCTCCGCTCTACGAGTACGTTTCTGCCTTTGATCTGCACAACGTTGTCACAAGACAAAGCGACGTTTTGTGAAAATAATCTGGTTAAGAGCTGTCAAACCTCCTATATTCAATGTAGACAATTCACCGTCGCAACAACAAAGAAGATAGATATGTGTGTATTCTATTTACACAAGAATAATGATACAATTATTAACACATTGAACTTGTAAACACACCTGACAATCATGTAAAATATACGCTTCAGACACAGTAGGGTTTTCTTTCAGCTAGCTAAGCTGGTACTGAAGTATTTAGAAAAGCAAAGAGTTCTGAGGGTCCGATCGAGTTAAAGGTTTCAATCAAAGTTAAATGTCTACTACTAAAAGGGAAACATCATGGAACCTGCTGGTGTTGGCAAAATGCACCAAAGATTTATATCTGATTGAAACAAGATACGTTGACTAGTGATATCGTATCAGATGACTGTCAATGATATTCAGCCAAACTTTTCCAACATTTAAAAGTAATGTCTTTTTGTTTGACGATATAACGGTAATACATAATCGATAAGGCACCTTATTTCCTAGTTAAGTGGCAAATATACTAAAATATACTAAAACCAAAGTATACGTAGATTTGCGAATATCTTCAGACCAATGATAATGAGGCGCCTATATCCTCCTCCATTACATGGCCCACCCTATGCGTGACTATAGATAAACCCTGCAGGACAAAATGATACTTTCAATAAAGCCATTATAGTTTAAAATAAGCCTGGTATGCACATGAAAACGACACTCCCTAATAATTTTACCACGACCGTGACTTTGTGGCGCCTCCAATGATAATACCAGACAACAATTGGCAAATAAGTCGTGTTTGCCATATACGGGGGTAACTTCTGTGAAAAAAGTTCTGATTTAGTACTGGGCGTAGGCACGGAAATCATATAATAGGACACAGTCTGTTCTGCTTCATACCATCTACATCTAACGGCTTTTGGAGCTTGGATCTGATCAGCAAAGGTAAGAGACGCATTTTATTATGTTTTTTAACATAACCGTAGTACATGATTAGCGCCAGCAGTATACCGAATTGAACAGCAGCATAATTTCTATGTGTTTGATACATACGTTATAATGATCTCGAAAGTACTGTTCTGCAGATCTGCTTCTGAACCACCGTTTACACTGACTGAAGGCCGGACTGATTAAGAGATAACAAATTACATGAACCTTATTAACCTCCAGCTAGCTACCAGCCAACAACAAGTGTGACGAAGAGGAAGTTTGGCAACTGTGAATCATCAGAGCACCATTTTTAACAAGGAACACAGGAAGGTAGATTCCTATGTAAGGAATTGCTATGTTGTCTGTAACAGTCCGTTCTCTTCTTCTTGAACAGAACCCACCTAAACAATTAATATGTCCGAAGAAGAAGAGGAAGCTACTCCCCTGGTTGTTGACAATGGCTCCGGACTGGTCAAGGCTGGCTTCGCCGGCGACGACGCCCCCAGGGCTGTCTTCCCATCCATCGTCGGCCGCCCAAGGCATCAGGGCGTGATGGTCGGTATGGGTCAGAAGGACGCATACGTGGGTGACGAGGCTCAGAGCAAGAGGGGTATCCTCACTCTGAAGTACCCTATCGAGCATGGCATCGTCACTAACTGGGACGACATGGAGAAGATCTGGCACCACTCCTTCTACAACGAGCTGCGTATCGCCCCCGAAGAACACCCGAGCCTCTTGACTGAAGCTCCCCTGAACCCGAAGGCCAACAGGGAGAAGATGACTCAGGTCAGTGCTTTGAAAACTTCTACGTACGCACATGAGTATAAAACATAGAATACAAAACATGGACAAAAGTTAAAATAAAAAGAAAACGCAGCCCAGTAAATTCGATACAATTATGACAGAAACGCAACAACGCCTTCATCCTGCTGACTCTTCTTCCAGATCATGTTCGAGACCTTCAATGCCCCCGCCATGTATGTATGCATCCAAGCCGTCCTGTCCCTCTACGCTTCCGGTCGTACCACTGGAATCGTGCTGGACTCCGGCGATGGTGTTTCTCACGTGGTACCAATCTATGAGGGCTACTGTATGCCTCACGCCATCCTTCGTCTGGACCTGGCCGGCCGTGAGCTGACCAACTACCTGATGAGAGTCCTCTGCGACCGTGGTTATTCTTTCGTGACCACTGGTACAACCTTCTCTTTCGTTAGATTTCTATGCTTAACTTCAGCTAACCTTTAGGTTTGGCATAAAAGTGGTAACGTTTACATTTGTAAATTAGATACAAACAAATATTGGCAACAACGATTCTGTAAAGCCAGTTTTCAAGGTTTTGAACTGGACATTGGTCTCGGCTATGCCACCGCAAAGCAAATGCAGTTTAAAGCAAAATATGACCGACTTTTCCACCAGTTCTTTCAGAAACTAAGTTTATGTCTATTGTTTTCCGAAAAGCCGAGCGTGAGATCGTCCGTGACATCAAGGAGAAGCTGGGCTACGTCGCCCTGGACTTCGAGCAGGAGATGTTGACGGCAGCTACCTCCACCTCCCTGGAGAAGAGCTACGAGCTGCCTGATGGACAGGTCATCACCATCGGCAACGAGAGGTTCCGCTGTGCTGAGGCTATGTTCCAGCCTTCCTTCCTCGGTGAATGAATATTCATGTAGAGATGACACTCTTTTATCTAAAGCTTATCACTAACTTGAGAAAGATTAGGACATACAGCCCCTTATATTACACTTGTGTACGTACATGTCGAAACGTTAGATAACTTTTGGTATAAGAAACACAAATCTGTGTTTTTTCTAACTATCTTATCTCGCAAACAAGAACTTTGGATCCCTAGAGCCTGTGGCCATACACCCCTAAACTCCAGAGTGCCATTCCCTTTTCTAGCTATAGAGCCACTAATAGAAGCTCAGAGGTCTCTGTTACCATGACAACCAGCTACCAACACCTTGGAAACAGACAGCTCTCAGCCTGGCAATAATTGGTTTAATGTTAGCACATTTATAAGCATACATTAACATGCTTTGAATGTTTCTGATGCTCCTGATTTAGAGGTGTTGCCATCAAGGTAGAAGCGTGATTTATCCAACATAATAATCCTTCTTTCCTTATTGACAGGTATGGAAACGGCTGGCGTCCATGAAACCACATACAACAGTATCATGAAGTGCGACATCGACGTCCGTAAGGACCTGTACGCCAACAATGTCCTGTCCGGCGGCACCACCATGTTCCCTGGCATCGGTGACCGTATGCAGAAGGAGATGGTGGCCCTTGCTCCCAGCACCATGAAGATCAAGATCATCGCTCCTCCCGAGAGGAAGTACTCCGTGTGGATCGGCGGGTCCATCCTGGCCTCCCTGTCCACCTTCCAGCAGATGTGGATCACCAAGGCTGAGTACGATGAGGCCGGTCCCGCCATCGTTCATCGCAAATGCTTCTAAAGAACTCCATCTATCAAAAGTTCGTGAAACGGGGCAAAGCTGTGAACGTGGACCAGATCACCTTTGTGTATGACACAGTGATTGGTGTATCTAACTTGTTGCTTGAACATGTAACTTGTGGCAGGTTGGTTGATTGGTTCTTGAGTTAGCAACTGGATTGGAAATTCCCCTTTAAAACTGTCGTAAAGTGTGGTGACGTGTTTCTGCCATGTTGTTGTCGGTCTGTGAAGAACCATGTATATTGTCGGTCTGTGAAGAACCATGTTGTATCATCGATAGATAGATAATACTGTGTGTTGGAGAGTACGACACGCCCTGTTTATGTTACATTCCCTTTGTCCGCTAATAAAATACGTGGATGCTACCTGCTACCGAGTGTGTCTGGTTTATTAGGACAACAAAAACTGGAGATGACAGGAAATGACGTAGAAAACTAGGCGTGCCAGTATCTAAGAGACACCTAAGTTCCTAACATCCGACAGTTGACATGGGCGCAACGTTCTCTTCAATTGAATTTGTGATGGCGACAAACATATACTTTCTATTCGTAGACACATAGGGTGAGACACCTGTATAGTGTCACAATCTGTAGCTGTGTGTGTAAAGTGGTGAACGTGTTGTGAATAACCATACCGTATCTACAGGTATTGTCTTCATATCATCCACCCAACCAGTGATGAGAACCCAATAAATAATTCAGAGGTGTGGCATTTGTAACCGCGATTAAAACCTGGTAACGGCGCCGCTGTTTTGTACACGTTTCCGCATGGTGAACTTCGGCATTATCTCTGCACGTAATTACTGAAATGAACAACGCTGGGAACCCGATATGACCTGACACGCACAAAGGGTGTTATTCGAGGTTGTTGAGTGTCGTGTTAAAACGCAGCCGCAGGCTTCGTGACTTACACGTCTTGTTCGCCCAGGAGATGAGAGTACAAATGTAACTGAGCTGTTATAAGTCAGTATCATTACACCACGACTATGACAAGCGGGCTCCCAGTCGCGGGGCCTGTCAGAAGCCCCGCCGCCTCACCTCTCCCTCGGGTACGGAGGAAAGGGAGAAAGGGAACGAGTGACAGAGACAACGAAGAATTCCCAGGGCCAGGGAAAGATCTCCTGTCACCGCGAAGTGTTAGTGAAACTCCTGTTCTACATAGAAGAAACAAATCAATGGGGAAGAGGAAGACCCGTCCAGGAGAGGTAGGTGCTTACTTTTGTACTCTACTGTAGAAATTTGACGTCTACGTTTTCGTCCTTCTCATTGGACTAGGTATGCCTTACAATCAAAAGTAGATATATTTTAAAACCAAATGTCAGAATATGGTGCACGTGTGACAAGTGGACACTGAAAGCTGAAACACTAAAAGACAATTGTGAACAGAACACATCACATTTTCTTAGAAGGAGCATTAACGGTAAGCCATCTCATTGTACACGGCTTTGCTGATTTCTTTCAACGTAGCTACGTACGTTGCTACAACACACAACAGGGCATATCATTTATTAATACAGGCTATTAGGTGCCCTGATCTCGCAAACATTGACTAACCACAATGTAGAATTAAGTACTGTATAACATAGTACGCAGTACATGTGGCAGTGTCGATATATACCGCGTAAAAATGTATTATGTGGACACCTGAGGAATTGAACTGTCATTTGGTTTATTCCAATTCGAAGTACACTAATTCTTTAAATCTAATTTTGCGGCACCTTCACATTAGAGAACAGTGCTATTGGCGACTTCTATTGCATACTGAAATTTGTAGTATATCATCGCAGTATACATAACGATGTCAAAATGTATAGAGAGACACATGTGGATACTTGGTAATTGAATCCGATATATTCGCGTGCTAACACACGAAGGTCCGACAGATGAAACAACACATAAAGTATATCTATCGGGTTCAAGAGGTGGGGCTCTTAATTATGCACAGAAAAATAACATAAAGTATAGACATGCATTCCCTATCGTAAGTATTGAAACAGTACAGATATCTTTATTGTTGACATTATAAATGTAGACATATACGTTAACAGCACAGGAAACAAGATGCTGAGTACTATTCTTTTCTTTGGCAGATTCAGGTACATAATTCCTGGCCACCGAGTGCAAGTCCCCTACGACCATCCCTTGTGGACCTCAATGCGATCAGCCAGTTAAGCGTAGGCGCCAAACCTCTTCCACCCATCCAAAAGAAAGCGTCTAACGGGCTCGGGCCTGTTACTGAATACGAGGTGGAGAAAGGTGTTAAACCCACATTTGAAGACCTTCCTAGTTTACAGTTGTATCCTAACGGCATTAAGAAGCGTTCGTTTTACGGAGCAGGGGTTGGTGGACACGCCATGCAAGCTGACAAAGCTCGCCCGAAGGACAGCCAAGGAAACCGAAGCTATGCAAAACAAGCCTACACTGACGTGTTTGACCAAAGTAGTCCTAAAAGAAACAAAACTGCTCAGGACACTGCCAACGATACTGGACAATTAGCAGTAGGTAGGTCAGAAGACGGCTCTTCAAAAGGGATGTCACAGAATAATCGCAGAAACGCAGTTTCACGAGAACGTCACATCCAAACTAGGCCGACAGAAGCCAAACAAGAGGAAATCATTTCTATCGATAACAATAACGGCGTACTTGGTCAGAACAACATGGCTACCGCCCCAACAGGAGCGTCATGGAAGGTAGGTCAACAGGGTATGACGTAGTAGGCAGGTTTATACTTCGTACGAGCGGTATTGGGGGAGGATGCTTACATATCTTGCATAAACTGACTTCAAACGATACAATTATAGTGTTTGTACGGCAGCATGGTTGAAACTAAGTTTATAGAGGAAACAACACTGTCACATATGCAGCATAGCAGGAAGGTGAACGTGCTTTTATTCTTTGACCTTTGAATAGATGACTTTATGTATGAGTGGTTTATTGGTATACCTGATAAAATAATCTGGTACAACGTTAATTTTCTTCCTAATGACAAGGCAGCAGTATACAGGCTTTTTATTGACGTCGTGCTAATTATCATTTGAATTCTCCGACGACCATGCGGCGGGTAATTGAATTAATCAGTAGCATCTTACTGTGGTTTACTGACGTACTCTGTAATCCAACATGGCGCAGATAACGTCATGAAACGCTCGTATATGTGAAATAACGTTGTTAGCAAATCAAATTAAATGGCTTATTTGAAAATAGCCATTTTATTTGTAGTACAACTGGATAAACAAACGGATATTTACTTCCGGACGTTTCGAGTGACATCCATCACTTTTCTTCAGCGTCAATAGAATGAACTAGCAGAACAATTCCATACAAGTACAGCTAATTAGGAAAACTGTTTAACCACTATCCTTAGGATCATATGCAAATAGTTACTCAAATGTAAATCATGTAAACTAAATGGCTAGTTTCTACATTCCATCCAGGGGCTGCTGTCTGGCATCGTGGGACGGATGAGGCTCATGGCCCGCCGTGACAAACCGTCCGCCGAGGTGGAGTCAGCGGTGTCCCGGCATATCCAGCAGCACCGAGAGGAGGCGAACAGACTCACACAGGCCAGGTTAGTGTTTCATGTCTCTGTACATGTGGTACTGGGTATGGCGCTAACAGAGAGCATGTTAATGTAAGATGTTTGTTTAAAATTCCACCATTTTGTGTAATGGTATTACTGGTGCAAAATATTCCATGTGGACTACTATACAACCTACGTATACATGCACTATACAAACAATTGAAACTGTGTGAAGTTCATGATACCATCGCTAGAGGGCGCTGCTGACTGGCAACGCTGCTCCTACTGTTTTCCTTTCAGCACCAAGGACAAAACTTTAAAAGTACGCCCTAAGAAAGCTATATGATACTTGTTTATGATGCTGGTGGTGTGAAAAAAGCGTGAAAATTGCCAAAATACGACAATAAATCTACAAACCTGGAGCTTCTTTGACACAGAGACGCGGCATACGCATTTGTAAAGTGTAGATTGAACTGCCCCCCTCCCTCCGGTAAACGTAAACATGCGGATGACATGAGTGAAATATCCTTTGAACCGAGAACGACACTTATGTGCTAGCGTTCTAGATAACTTCACAGAAGTTTCATGAAAAGGAGCAACATGGCTTCACTGCAAACTAAATTTTACTCTAAGTTCATAGCAAGCTAATTAGTTCTGTTGACGTTTGGCTTTGTCCATGTCCCTCGTGCCTCGTATCCACCCAAATGGCCCCGCCCGGCCCTAGTCCCTTTCTGAATTTCTCTTTGAAGCTAGAAATTACCTATGTGCCTACCAAGAGAGCGTGCTGTGTACAACTGCCTTGGCCTCAGACAGAAAATGACCGGAAAATATCTTCACATGACCACGATAACGCCACCATACACGTACGTACGCCTAAGTTAGTAAGTTTACCGCCAGACAACACAAATACAGTGCAGTGGTAGCAGAGCGCCGACTTGCGGACAAAATTATTATTACAGTTACTTTAGGCTAGATGAATTTCATTCCTTGTTTGTGATTGGTCAGCTCGATAATGTCTTGAAAGTTGTCATTGGTAGAGATGCAATCCAGGTTAGCAAATGGTAGTGCACCAATTCAACACCTGCGGTACGTTTTAACCTGTCTATCGAAATCTACCTCACTACGATTGGATATTTTCGTCCAATCATGTTTGCGATAGCCCACGTATTAGCCAATCAACATCGAGCAGTTTCTCACACTTTCTTCTACACAAACGAAACCTGCGTTTTGCATGCTAAACTCTAGGGGTCGCTGCAAGACCGTGAACAAGTCAAATGAAATACTGAATTCAGCGGGAAATGTTTCTAGCTTTGTGTGAAATTCTTCTGTAAGTATCAGTAACGTTAAGTTCTCTTTGTCAATGACAACTACATCATTAAAAATTCGACACTCACAGTTAACGGTTTATACTAAAGTATCTATTGAATTTTTCTTTAAAGTAACAGCCATTTTGATTGTGTCAATCTATATAACGTTATGCAACCTCGTATGTGCAACTTATTTTTCTATCCTAACCAGAAGTACGGCTAGACTTCGACAAGATGCCACATTACAGGAAAAACTCATCGAAAGAAGATTGAGGAGGCAGGCCATGTTGGAAGAAACCAGTCAACAACAGGTTGGCCTTCCTTCAACAACCATATCCTTTTCCTTTTCCTTACATGATAAAGGTCGAAGAGGAAACATATTTTTTTTGCTGGTGTCTTTCTCTTCATCTCCTTATTTTGTCATGAATGAATCTGAGTTTAGAACTGTCGAATTCAGCATAATATACCAGCAGCTATTCCAGCAAATATGAGAAAAATATCAACTATCAGTAGTATAAGTATAAGATATAAAGGGAAACCTCAGAACCTGAGAACTTGACTGTTTATACTCTCAGGTGATATGTATGTGACTATGTAACGCTAGCTCATCTTTATTCGTGGGGTAACCTATATCCGTTGTACCTAAAAACAGGATATTTTGGATATCTCACTGATGGACGGTGGTTCCAATTTGCTTTTTTTTCTTCCGCAATATAATGCAGTTTGAGACCACTGTCAGTCGACTTGATATCCCAACCCCAAATACCCTCGTGTTAAATGCAACGGATAAATTCTTAGGTTACCCGTGAATAAAGGTGAACTAGTGTTAACTACCTGAGACAAAAACTTATATCTGCTTGCACCTGACATATCATACATGTACATTGCCTAACTAATGAATTTTATCTGAAGGTTCATTTCAATTTTTTAGATTACCTACCACCAGCACCTTGCAATTGGTTGTATAAATGTTTTCCAATATATGTTTAACAACTTACTATTTAGATAACATGACATGACATGAAGTGATATTCAGCCCAGGCATTCCATCTCTCTTACTCTCTAAACAGAGGTTAGGCTTCAGCCTGTTTTTGTAATGCTTTCTATTTTGCCAGGTTTTTGATCAACAGCCAAACCACAATTTCTGGTGGACAAAAAGGAAACCTGGCAAAATATAATGCCAAACAAACTGCTCGACGTAATCTTTGCAGCATAAGCCTTATGATTTTCTTACCATTTTGTGGACTTTTTTAGGATCAATCAACTGGAAGTTGAGACCAGCAGATCCAAGGAGCCTGTACGCCATGTGACATGGCAACAAGACTTTGAATGTTAGAATATTGAGCATTGCTACAGGTTTGCTCGGTTTGCTAATTTTACATACCAAAATTAAACTGCTTCAGAAGACTACTTGAGACAAATAGAATCTGGTCTATGTAGATAGGTGGGCACTACAGACAGCCTTCTTAATGCTTGTGTCTATGGAAAAAATTATCTGGCAGACCACCAAAATGTTAACATTCACCAGGCCTTCCTATGGGGTGTGGGCATTGTAGAATTTGGCAAAAAATAAAATCTGGAAATTGGCCAGTAGTTAGTCCATATGCTTAGGTTTATGTTCCCCCTCTGGAGCTGGCAAACTCTTCTGGTAGCGAAACTCCTCTGGCAAATTATTTTCCCTATAATAGCCAGGGTAGTCAGGCTGGTAGAGACTACCAAAGTGTTATGTAGAGGTTTCTTGTAATAGACTTTGAGACTTTATTAGAAAATATGTAATACATGTGTTGTTTTGTCAATGTTAATTAATTTCATTTCATAACAATTGGGGAAGGTCTTAAAATGAAGAAGGAGGTACAAGCCACATGGATATGGTAAATTACATGTACATTGGGGCGGGGGGGGGGAGGGTTTTTGCACTACCCAACCCAACATGGCCCTATGTGTGAAGTTTTGATAGTTAATAAGCAATGTGTACGGATCACACAGCTGCCTTCATACAGTATATAGAACAACAATTTTGTGTAATTGCGATGTATTCCCTTCATAATATTTAAGGGGAAAAAGGAATTACTACAATGTGAGGATATCATATTCTTCAAATATATGTTCTATATGTGAAACTGGAGGTCATCCCTTGTCTTGTCTCATACTAAAAGCTAGTGACTACAAAAAGTCTCCCATATGTGCCTATTCTCCTATTTTCCAACACCCCTGTTGGGACATTAAAGGGCTTGTAGCCTCCTATGCAGCCTTTTTGTGGTCATTTGATGGGGAGGGGACATAATTTTCAACATAGCATGGCCAGGTGTTGCGAGCAGACACAAGACTTCCCTGGCATATTCCCTTCCACAACATAAGAATCATCCCAGGCCCCAGCGTAAAACCTGGCTACGCTATGTTGAAAATCACAATTATGTCCCCTCCCCCTGCAAATTACGCAAATGTCCGGCACCCGCGAAAACGCTGTGAAAGAGGCTAACATCAGAACAGGCAACGATTTCCTAGACCTCCCAGAATGGATATATCTCCCTCTTTGTGCCTAACTTTTCCACTTCAACCTCAATCTCCAAGCAGATATTGGGAGGCTGCACTTTCTGTGTAAAACAGCCTTTTCCATGTTGAGGAGTAAGTTTAACGCAGAAATGGGCACCTAGGAAAAGCTAACAACGTATCCTATCTCCTTGGAAAATAACTTCAACCCTACAGATACACATGTTGGTGTGCTTTTGGCTCAGGGACTTGCTCTTAGCAAACACATCCCTAGCACTAACTAATCTGTAACAGGAAGACACAGGAACAGATACTATATCTCTCCAGACACTTTATTTTCTCTGAAGCCACCAACATAAATGCAACATGTGAGCTATATATGGTGCCACAAACATCAGAGTATTAACTAAAACTTAATGTTTGAACCTTTTTCTTCCATAGGTACATTACGACGGACAGAACATTTCCTACTTGTTGGCAATATACAGCCTATGTCAAAATGTACACAAAAATGAGCCTACAGAAAATATTGACTACATGTTCTTACTATGTGTATTTAGATAAAACACCACAAAAGAACAGGTACAACATATCTCATCTTTACTACATGCATCAACTGAAGAGTCATATATGCAGAACATCTGAACCATAAATAAGTCAGTAACATGAACAGAATATACCTCTAACATCACCATTGTAGGTTAACAACTTGAAGTCAAAATTATGAGAACAAAATTTTGTGTTGAGCAATACTTTGGACTTTAGGACAATTCAACATAAACTTGGCAATGGTGGCATTTTTTGTAGATGTCACAGTGGAGTCCAGCAACATAATGTGTCTGTTTCAAAACACAGTCAGAGTCTGAAAGAACTACATGAAACATTCTAATACAGGCACAAACCTCAAGGCAGTCTTGTACAAGGTTTCTGTGCTTTTGTTTTTTTCCAAAGGTACTTTTCTTTACTGATGCTGTTCATACAATATTTTGTATCCAATCACATTGTGAATACTTGGTACAAATCGACACTAATGTACAAGACTTCATAAAAAATGGACCACAAACGTTCTGTTAACAAAGTGGCAATGGTTCATAATTCTCCTCTGGTTCAAATGGAGTCCTTTGAAGAGACCATGCTCTGTCATGTTACATCATAGCTTATCATAGAACATCAACAGAAAAAACACCTCTCTGTTCTCATAATAACTTAAACCTGGAGGGAATTTGAGAAGCAAATATACCCCAAGTACATATATACAATAAATTGTTGTTGTTTTTTTTCAAGAAAATCAAGACTCAAAACTTTTCTGTTTCTTTTTTTTTTGTGGCTGACATTGGTGGTACATTCACCAACAATGCTTCTAATTCAACATTTATCATCATTATTATAAGTACAGTTATAGTATTTTGATCATTCTACCAAAGTCAATGTAGGTTTACACAGTACAAAGTTGAAGCCTCAATTTGTTCTATTGATCAAATTTGTAGTGAAATTGATACTCATGAACAGAAAAAAGTTGAAGTCTTGATGGCTGTTTCCATGTACAATTCTGAAAAGTTTTTACCAATGATAACTCGACTTAACACATATCCGTCTTCTAGAGGTTTTACTTCTTATGCGGATGTTCGTAGCCCGTGTGTCCTGGGTTGTTCATGGCACGAGCATCGCGCTTCCTCCCGCCATCGGATGGTCCCTTGGGACGGGGCGGGGTCGGTGGGTGGTACTCTGCCTGTGGTGCGCGAGCCTCTGCTGCAGCAGGCTGGGGTCGCACTCTGTCATCACTGCATCCACACAAACACATCAACTTTCATTAGTCAGTCATAGATCAACTGGCAAATCTAAGCCAGCAATCAAACCAGCTCTTCACAGACTCGGATACAGAGCTCTACATACTGGTGCATCATAAGCACCCAAACTAATATTTGACTGTGATTGCACCAACAAACCTAACTCTTTGTGCAGGGTTAGATCTATGTGTATGTACAGAATCTGATGCTATTGTACAATAATATTCTTGACATTCACGACAGTATCATAAAAAGTGAGAGAAAAAATTATTGTGCCATTTCCTTCATATTTGAAGATGCAATATAGCTATAGAATTTTAGATTCATGCTTGAACAAGTTGAAGACAGAAAGTGAAGTTTGTAATTTTGTTTGCCTGCCATTCTACTTTCTTTTATGTTGTGCACCCAATCTAATTTCTGTGCAACTAAACTTTGAGCTGAGGTGCACCAGTATGGCCATTCCCAAAAAATGAATCTTAAACCCTGTGGTATCAGAAAGACATAACTAAACTGAGAATATGACAAGTACAACAGCTGTCCCTACCCTGGGGCAGGGAGTCCCCTGACAACAGGCATGAGGTCCTCCTCGTCATGCTGGCCTCGTCTGTACTGCTGTCTGTCACGGTGACGACGCCCAGCACGGTCCCTGTCTCCATGGTAACCAACCGACCGTGCGCCTACGTTAGCGCGCTGCTGCCACTCTTGGTTGAAGGAGTCTTTGTCAGCTGTATCAATAAGAATGGAAGAGAATATGACATCCATAGTGCTGATAGAACAGGTTCTAGACAATGTTTTGGTGATCTTTACCTTTCTCACAGCAATACTGACTGGTTCTACCTCTCAAGGACAGAACAGTCACATTGGCAGAGCTGTTGCCAGCTTGTACAATATCCTAATGAAATCAGAACAAATCTATAATTGAAAGACACCATTAGGGTATGAGAGTGCCATAAAACCTCGGCCTGAACCTTCAAGTGAACACTTGAGTTGGTTACAACAGATCATGAATATCATTTTGCCTAGCTTGAATTGTGAACCACATGCATCATTCTGAGACAAAAAGAAGAGAAGTGCACATAATGGCCTCATTTCAAAGCTGTGAGTGGGTACTCAAAAGCAGTCCATGGTACCAAAATAGCTTCAAAAGGTTCAGATGCGCTGAAGCAGTTCCCATTGGAACAAAGAATTTTTAGTTTCTCACAATATAATCTTAGAGACAAACTGTCAGTTGAACTGTTTTTTGCAGTGTGAATCCTTGTGAAATATCTACAGCTAAGGGCATAACCCACCGTACGTGCAAATACGTGCTGTCTATGTCTCAAAACGTGGACAATCTTTTGGGATCCGTAAGTGGTAAGTACCGCCTCCGTTCAAACTTGTAGGGAATCCGACGGATTTTGGAGCACGCAGACACGCCGTAGAACTTTACGTGCAGGCAAAACCTTGTGTGCCATTGGGCTTCGGATTTGCCCCATGTACGTACCAGTACGGGCGACATGTCTGAACATTTTCAGAAATATGTGGCGGACGTGGCCTCCCGAAAAAACGTACGGACAAATTGCACGTACGGCGGGTTGTGCCCCTAGCTTATCGTCACAAAATATCTATGTGTTACAAAGTATCTATGTGTTACAAAATATCTATGTGTCACAAAGTATCTATGTGTTATAAAAACATGAAGGTCTTACATTCGTCCAGATTGATGTAATCCTGTTTCTCCTCCTCTCCATGTCTGTCCCGGGATCTCTCCACAATGTGGGCTCGCTCCCCTGTGGAAAATAACCTCTTTGTTTCAATGGGTAGCAAAACATGGCCCTTTCTGTACAATATTGGGACAAAGTCAAATGCTACACTCCCATCTTTATAAAACAGTACAAAATTGGGACAAAGTTAAATGCACTCCCATCTTTATAAAACAGTACAAGATTGGGACAAAGTCAAATGCTGCACTCCCATCTTTATAAAACAGTACAAGATTGGGACAAAGTTAAATGCACTCCCATCTTTATAAAACAATGTTTGGCTTCTGCTTGGACTATATACACACCAGAAACCAGCCCTTCCCTTCCACACATGCCAAATTAGTTATGATATGCCTACCGAGGTGATGGCCAATTGCCATTTTCTGTAGACCAGCCTCGGAGTCTCTCACCGTTCGTCTCGTCTCTTTCACCTGTGAAGGACAACATTGTGGCTCAATGGACAGGTACATACAAATGTTCTGAATTTGAGTTATTAGTTATTACTAATATTTTTTAACTTCCTTGCTTATATCAATGTATTTACTACCATACTTTGATCAGATTATTTTCTATACAATTTCTCTTGACTCAGGGAAAAATAAGGAACCCACCACTACCTACCAGGTAAAAATAAGTACACAGCACATAAATGATAAAAGTCACATCCAGTTTTCTGCAGTGTGTGGATGAAACTTTACAGTCTGATCTTACCCAGCCTGTACCTGAGCTGTATGCCTAAATGTGGTTTAATGGTAATGTGACAAAAACAAGACCACCTACCCCTCCAGGTGCGTTGCGTGTTGAGGAGCTGGCCTGGTACACCTTGGGAGGACCGTTCCCAGTGTTGGAGTAGGAGTAGAAGTTAGAGGAGGAGTAGGAGTAACAGTTGGGGTCGTTCTGGGCACCCTGGGCCATGTGTTGCTAAAGTGAAGAAAAATAACAAGAAAGGGGGAAGTTAGAAAAGAATCTTATAATGGAAACTATGCCAAGTATTTTCATTTGATCAACATGGCCCATACACAGGTCCATACATTATGTACTTCCTAGCACATGTGTGGCTATTGGTTTTGTGGAAGATGGTTTAAAAGTTAAACTGCAATTTGCACTTACACTGTTACAGTCCAGGTAAGAAATGGTGGATACCTAGAATTTTTGCAAGCTTAATTTAATAAACCCATAGCTTTGTAGGGAGCCTTGCTCATGGTGTTCTTACCTAATTTGCAACTGAAAACTGTTCTGATATCTTTTGTTATTATACAAACCAACAGACCTGGATGTTCCGATATGGAAAGTTACTTGAATTGACCACACTGAGAAAGTTCTCTCACGTCTCCTAAGTTCACGGCAAAGCAAGAAATCACAATTTCAAAATTCACAGTCCTTAAAGATGCCTGGGATATCACTTCTTTTTAGGTGTTATTGCCAAAATTTTGATAACTACCAAAATATAATTGTTTTCCACAAATACTTGGCCTGATGTGTATCAAATAGGAAAAAACAATAGACCAGGCATTGTCAGGACTTAGTCCTACACACATACATGTAGAGTAGGCACCTCTGCTAACTGTTGAGGCTGCATGTGCTGAAAGTACAAAGGTCTGGGGTTACAAATGTACCTTCCTAACATACAGTAGTGTATGGACTCCGTCTGCAAATATTGACCATAGTAAAATCCTAATTGACATCAGCCCTACAGCATCAGCTAAGGTTAAACAGTCCTTTATCTGTTGCAAAGTTCTTTTCTGTAGATACACTTTCTTCTGTGCTTAACAAACACACGGGCTACACTAGAGTATGTGGAGAAGGATAACCTCAAGCCAACCATTCACACTTACGCCACATCTTCAGAAAAGACGCTGGAGCTGCATGTTCCCCGTTTAGGAACTTTCTTCGAACCAACACACAACAAAAATGTTTCGCCGTGTGGCTTCCTCAGTGTTATGGGCTCGAATTACAAAGATAAGGGCTACACTAGGATAGTTTTGTCCAGTCCTACCACCACAACGGGTTAGAACCTGCATTTGAAATGCTGACACTCTTGCAAAGCAAATTCTAAATCGTAAAGTGAAAATGTTAAAATCAGTGGTTTGACTTACAAAGTTCCTGTGCATGTTTCCCATCATGCTGTGCATGTTGGACATCATCTGGTCCATCATAGAAAATGGCTGGTGGAAAGAAAAACATGTCAAGAACAGGTGTCAATCATTCTGGTCATCACACAGTCAGGAAGAAGTGTCAATCATGGTGTCAATAAGTGATGGTCCAAGTTCTTATACACAAATACAGAGACAACAACATATGTACAATCTTCCTAGCTTCCATTGTCTGATGACATCTTCCTAGCAATGACACAAAAATAACAACCCAATCCGTCAACTTCATGTACAAAATGGGAATAATGATATAGCAAGAGTAGAATTAAACCATATCATACTACAATTTAGCAAGGTCCTTAGAGCTCAGTAGAACTGTGAAACATTTTGACAGAGAAGTCAGAGGACAGACTGACACATACACTTATCCTACCCTTAAGAAGAAGGGGTCAGGAACCAAACGGACGCTCATATGTGTAGGGTGGGACTAGTGGGAACACAGGGAAGAAACTAAAAGTAAAAACACAAGGAAAGAGGGTACAAGTAGATTGTAATTAGTATGCTGCATCACTCAATATCCCCTGAATAAAAAGGAAGGAGCCAAACAGGGTGAATATATCTGATTATCATTAACTTCATAAAGTTACTAAGATAGTTACAAGTAAAGAAAACAGGTAGCTTGAAGATAAAAGTATATTTGAATTTTGAGACTTCTCTTCTTTACTTATTGTATCTATAGCCATAGAACTTTGATCCCACGTGTTAGCTACCACTGCTGCTACTCACATCTCCAGGTCTCCTGTGTCTGTACATGTCCAGTTCCCCACCATGTCCCTGGTTCCGCTGGCCCCTGTGACCACGTCCGTCCGTGATGCTCAGGAACGGATCGTGGAACGGGGCCCTCGCCATGCCGAATCCGGAGAACATCTGGTCCATTGCACGCATGTGTTCCCGCGCCCCACTGGGTAGGGAAAAGCATAAAACATACAATATTCGATGATATCCTAAGTATTCCATTGAATTGATGTAAATTTGAATTCACAAATGTATTTCTAACCAAGTAACCTACTATTTCTGATTGCATAGTCATTATGTATTCCACCCTTATCAATAGCATGTGGCCAGTGGCGCGACCTTGGCTGACAAACCAATAACAACAAAAAATAGAATTTCATTAGAAAGCAGGTGCAACATTTTTAAATTGAGGATAAAAGGACAAATCATGTTGAAAACAGAAGCCTCTGACTTCAAAATGTTCTAAGCAGGTGATTACACCTTAGTTACTTCTAAAGGCCTTCAATCTGAGACATAACACCAGATGTATCAGTCTATGAATATCAAAACGTGACAGTCCCATTTCAGATTCAGTGCAACAGCTGTCCCTTTAACGAGTCCATGGCTGTCTGAGGAGTGGCGACTGATGTCACATTGACGTCAAACCCGTCTGTTAGCCTTAAGGGCAGTTCTTGATATAGCTCTCAGCCTAATATATTACACTGCTAACACAAGTAGTGGATACGGCCAGTTGTGGCCTACACATATGGGGTGGAACTGGAAGATGAGCTATGTACAAAAAAATGTATGTCAACACAACTACATCATGTATAACTGGTATGTCTTTGATAGTGACACTATAGAATATTATACAAATGTATGTGCTATTCAAATGTTATCTTTTGAGCACACATACATGCACAAAATACTGGCTTGTGTTACAACAGAGATGCTTGATATCTATATTGGTAAGCTCTCTACAAAGCAGTTAACCACGACTGTCAATGAACTGTTCATTCCCATATGGGTGGAAGCAAGTCCTTGTTAACTGCAATAATTTCATTTCTCTAAAGTTAAAGCTGTGGTTCATATACAGCCTTAAAAGTTAAATGTAGCTTGTGGTTGTTACAAAAATAGTGCATTTAAAGGGTCTTGTCACAACCAACATGTCACATATGGGACCAAGTAAGAATGCCTTCCAAAATCTGAATGTTATGTACTTGATTTGTCAAACATGAGCGATGAGCGAGATAAACTAGTGATTTAGCACATGGGACTAAAAAGGATAATTGTGTACTTGGGAATGATTCCATGCTTTATATTCAAAAACTTGAAAAAGCATGGACCAATGCTTTCCTGAATTGGTCCTCCTGACAGGGCATATCGCAAGTAACGATGTCAGTCAAAGTCATGATTTTAACTATCTCCCCATATATAGCATATACAATTTTTAATAAAACTCAGCTGCTACCAAGGGTAACCGGTCGTTTTGTTACATCGCCTTTTTGTTACAGTCCATTCGTTACATCAAGAAGTCATGGAAAGGTTATTTCGTTACACTTGATTATTATCTTATCTTGGTTGCACGTTAAACGCTATAAGTGTTTTCCTGTTATTTTTTTCAGGTTGATCTTCCTTAGTTGACATTAGAGACATGACCCGTACACAATATTATGTTTGGTATTTGGTTGCATGTTTGTTATTTCTTATCATTCGGTTTTGTTCCGTTCCGTGATACCAATAGACACATATCATTCATCCCTAACACGTTCCTGTTTCTCATATCTCTACTAACACTGTTCAATGTTTCAATATCTTCAAGAAAGGGTATTCGATTAAGTTTTTACCAAGGAAAATACCAAGTGACAATACAAGTGAAAAGTGCCATAAATATTTTATGAGTTAACCACAGTAAAATGAACAACATGTCTAAGTATACGTGGGTATCTTATTTGAAACGAAGAAGACTTACGCCCTGATCCAAATTATAGAACCATAGAAACGCATTAAGGCGTCTCTATCGTCAAAGAAAAATCATGTTATTACGTTGATATACTTTCTTGCCTTTGGCATAATTTGGTGGAAAATAAGATATCTAAAATTGGAGGGAACAAATTACAATATACGTCAGAATGATGGGCGAAGGACGTTACTGAACCAAAAAAAAAACGCTTTCGCCACAATCAAGACACCTCTACAGGTAATGTCACTCAAAAGGTATGTTAATTTTGAGTTTCGCGTCCAACTCTCTCCAAGGGGTCTTTTTAAAGATGATTTTTGGGGGAGGGGGGCTACATGGCGTAGCTACGCAAATGTAAAACAAGGTCGTTTTCTCCTAAATACTTACGCGAAGAACGGGTCATCGTCAAACATAGAACCTCCAAACATCTTCTCTGCCTGTTGAGCTTCGACCTAGCGAAGAAAACAGCCTTCCTCGAGCAAAATCCGGAAGTTTGTCACCGTCTAGCGCGGTACTTTGTGTACGTACGGGCCTGCCTGGAAATTACTCGAAAATTCTACATTGTACGCCTGCGCGATAAATCGACCAATCATACGAGCCCTTGTGTGATTATCTATTGTGATGTTGCGTTTAAGAGCCTTGTGCTGATTGGTCGATAGGTCTCTCCGTGACAAAGGTATACATTTACAACAATACACATATGAGTAGACATTCAACGCCGTACAAAGGACAGGATGCTCATTATTTCTCGAGGTTTCGAGAACATAAAAATAGCACCCGAGCATCGTTTTTTCCTAACTCAATGTGGCAGGAGAATAAGGAATGGAAGATATCCAATCAGGTAAAAGTTAACGTTACCAAGGAGGTTAAAAATCGAATTTTTAACCTCCTTGACGTTACCAAGGGTTTCACTACATTTAAGTGAACATTCTAAAACTCAAAACATACATTTCGCCATTGGAGCATTTTAATGCATTTTAAAAAATTTCAAATGCTCTTCATAGCATAGGGTCTTCTAAGGAGGTTTTATCATGATAAAAGCTACTCTCCAA